>NC_088388.1:133385000-133402803 GCF_037993035.2 Macaca fascicularis | reverse complement strand
CCCTAACCCTAACCCTAACCCTAACCCTAACCCTAACCCTAACCCTAACCCTAACCCTAACCCTAACCCTAACCCTAACCCTAACCCTAACCCTAACCCTAACCCTAACCCTAACCCTAACCCTAACCCTAACCCTAACCCTAACCCTAACCCTAACCCTAACCCTAACCCTAACCCTAACCCTAACCCTAACCCTAACCCTAACCCTAACCCTAACCCTAACCCTAACCCTAACCCTAACCCTAACCCTAACCCTAACCCTAACCCTAACCCTAACCCTAACCCTAACCCTAACCCTAACCCTAACCCTAACCCTAACCCTAACCCTAACCCTAACCCTAACCCTAACCCTAACCCTAACCCTAACCCTAACCCTAACCCTAACCCTAACCCTAACCCTAACCCTAACCCTAACCCTAACCCTAACCCTAACCCTAACCCTAACCCTAACCCTAACCCTAACCCTAACCCTAACCCTAACCCTAACCCTAACCCTAACCCTAACCCTAACCCTAACCCTAACCCTAACCCTAACCCTAACCCTAACCCTAACCCTAACCCTAACCCTAACCCTAACCCTAACCCTAACCCTAACCCTAACCCTAACCCTAACCCTAACCCTAACCCTAACCCTAACCCTAACCCTAACCCTAACCCTAACCCTAACCCTAACCCTAACCCTAACCCTAACCCTAACCCTAACCCTAACCCTAACCCTAACCCTAACCCTAACCCTAACCCTAACCCTAACCCTAACCCTAACCCTAACCCTAACCCTAACCCTAACCCTAACCCTAACCCTAACCCTAACCCTAACCCTAACCCTAACCCTAACCCTAACCCTAACCCTAACCCTAACCCTAACCCTAACCCTAACCCTAACCCTAACCCTAACCCTAACCCTAACCCTAACCCTAACCCTAACCCTAACCCTAACCCTAACCCTAACCCTAACCCTAACCCTAACCCTAACCCTAACCCTAACCCTAACCCTAACCCTAACCCTAACCCTAACCCTAACCCTAACCCTAACCCTAACCCTAACCCTAACCCTAACCCTAACCCTAACCCTAACCCTAACCCTAACCCTAACCCTAACCCTAACCCTAACCCTAACCCTAACCCTAACCCTAACCCTAACCCTAACCCTAACCCTAACCCTAACCCTAACCCTAACCCTAACCCTAACCCTAACCCTAACCCTAACCCTAACCCTAACCCTAACCCTAACCCTAACCCTAACCCTAACCCTAACCCTAACCCTAACCCTAACCCTAACCCTAACCCTAACCCTAACCCTAACCCTAACCCTAACCCTAACCCTAACCCTAACCCTAACCCTAACCCTAACCCTAACCCTAACCCTAACCCTAACCCTAACCCTAACCCTAACCCTAACCCTAACCCTAACCCTAACCCTAACCCTAACCCTAACCCTAACCCTAACCCTAACCCTAACCCTAACCCTAACCCTAACCCTAACCCTAACCCTAACCCTAACCCTAACCCTAACCCTAACCCTAACCCTAACCCTAACCCTAACCCTAACCCTAACCCTAACCCTAACCCTAACCCTAACCCTAACCCTAACCCTAACCCTAACCCTAACCCTAACCCTAACCCTAACCCTAACCCTAACCCTAACCCTAACCCTAACCCTAACCCTAACCCTAACCCTAACCCTAACCCTAACCCTAACCCTAACCCTAACCCTAACCCTAACCCTAACCCTAACCCTAACCCTAACCCTAACCCTAACCCTAACCCTAACCCTAACCCTAACCCTAACCCTAACCCTAACCCTAACCCTAACCCTAACCCTAACCCTAACCCTAACCCTAACCCTAACCCTAACCCTAACCCTAACCCTAACCCTAACCCTAACCCTAACCCTAACCCTAACCCTAACCCTAACCCTAACCCTAACCCTAACCCTAACCCTAACCCTAACCCTAACCCTAACCCTAACCCTAACCCTAACCCTAACCCTAACCCTAACCCTAACCCTAACCCTAACCCTAACCCTAACCCTAACCCTAACCCTAACCCTAACCCTAACCCTAACCCTAACCCTAACCCTAACCCTAACCCTAACCCTAACCCTAACCCTAACCCTAACCCTAACCCTAACCCTAACCCTAACCCTAACCCTAACCCTAACCCTAACCCTAACCCTAACCCTAACCCTAACCCTAACCCTAACCCTAACCCTAACCCTAACCCTAACCCTAACCCTAACCCTAACCCTAACCCTAACCCTAACCCTAACCCTAACCCTAACCCTAACCCTAACCCTAACCCTAACCCTAACCCTAACCCTAACCCTAACCCTAACCCTAACCCTAACCCTAACCCTAACCCTAACCCTAACCCTAACCCTAACCCTAACCCTAACCCTAACCCTAACCCTAACCCTAACCCTAACCCTAACCCTAACCCTAACCCTAACCCTAACCCTAACCCTAACCCTAACCCTAACCCTAACCCTAACCCTAACCCTAACCCTAACCCTAACCCTAACCCTAACCCTAACCCTAACCCTAACCCTAACCCTAACCCTAACCCTAACCCTAACCCTAACCCTAACCCTAACCCTAACCCTAACCCTAACCCTAACCCTAACCCTAACCCTAACCCTAACCCTAACCCTAACCCTAACCCTAACCCTAACCCTAACCCTAACCCTAACCCTAACCCTAACCCTAACCCTAACCCTAACCCTAACCCTAACCCTAACCCTAACCCTAACCCTAACCCTAACCCTAACCCTAACCCTAACCCTAACCCTAACCCTAACCCTAACCCTAACCCTAACCCTAACCCTAACCCTAACCCTAACCCTAACCCTAACCCTAACCCTAACCCTAACCCTAACCCTAACCCTAACCCTAACCCTAACCCTAACCCTAACCCTAACCCTAACCCTAACCCTAACCCTAACCCTAACCCTAACCCTAACCCTAACCCTAACCCTAACCCTAACCCTAACCCTAACCCTAACCCTAACCCTAACCCTAACCCTAACCCTAACCCTAACCCTAACCCTAACCCTAACCCTAACCCTAACCCTAACCCTAACCCTAACCCTAACCCTAACCCTAACCCTAACCCTAACCCTAACCCTAACCCTAACCCTAACCCTAACCCTAACCCTAACCCTAACCCTAACCCTAACCCTAACCCTAACCCTAACCCTAACCCTAACCCTAACCCTAACCCTAACCCTAACCCTAACCCTAACCCTAACCCTAACCCTAACCCTAACCCTAACCCTAACCCTAACCCTAACCCTAACCCTAACCCTAACCCTAACCCTAACCCTAACCCTAACCCTAACCCTAACCCTAACCCTAACCCTAACCCTAACCCTAACCCTAACCCTAACCCTAACCCTAACCCTAACCCTAACCCTAACCCTAACCCTAACCCTAACCCTAACCCTAACCCTAACCCTAACCCTAACCCTAACCCTAACCCTAACCCTAACCCTAACCCTAACCCTAACCCTAACCCTAACCCTAACCCTAACCCTAACCCTAACCCTAACCCTAACCCTAACCCTAACCCTAACCCTAACCCTAACCCTAACCCTAACCCTAACCCTAACCCTAACCCTAACCCTAACCCTAACCCTAACCCTAACCCTAACCCTAACCCTAACCCTAACCCTAACCCTAACCCTAACCCTAACCCTAACCCTAACCCTAACCCTAACCCTAACCCTAACCCTAACCCTAACCCTAACCCTAACCCTAACCCTAACCCTAACCCTAACCCTAACCCTAACCCTAACCCTAACCCTAACCCTAACCCTAACCCTAACCCTAACCCTAACCCTAACCCTAACCCTAACCCTAACCCTAACCCTAACCCTAACCCTAACCCTAACCCTAACCCTAACCCTAACCCTAACCCTAACCCTAACCCTAACCCTAACCCTAACCCTAACCCTAACCCTAACCCTAACCCTAACCCTAACCCTAACCCTAACCCTAACCCTAACCCTAACCCTAACCCTAACCCTAACCCTAACCCTAACCCTAACCCTAACCCTAACCCTAACCCTAACCCTAACCCTAACCCTAACCCTAACCCTAACCCTAACCCTAACCCTAACCCTAACCCTAACCCTAACCCTAACCCTAACCCTAACCCTAACCCTAACCCTAACCCTAACCCTAACCCTAACCCTAACCCTAACCCTAACCCTAACCCTAACCCTAACCCTAACCCTAACCCTAACCCTAACCCTAACCCTAACCCTAACCCTAACCCTAACCCTAACCCTAACCCTAACCCTAACCCTAACCCTAACCCTAACCCTAACCCTAACCCTAACCCTAACCCTAACCCTAACCCTAACCCTAACCCTAACCCTAACCCTAACCCTAACCCTAACCCTAACCCTAACCCTAACCCTAACCCTAACCCTAACCCTAACCCTAACCCTAACCCTAACCCTAACCCTAACCCTAACCCTAACCCTAACCCTAACCCTAACCCTAACCCTAACCCTAACCCTAACCCTAACCCTAACCCTAACCCTAACCCTAACCCTAACCCTAACCCTAACCCTAACCCTAACCCTAACCCTAACCCTAACCCTAACCCTAACCCTAACCCTAACCCTAACCCTAACCCTAACCCTAACCCTAACCCTAACCCTAACCCTAACCCTAACCCTAACCCTAACCCTAACCCTAACCCTAACCCTAACCCTAACCCTAACCCTAACCCTAACCCTAACCCTAACCCTAACCCTAACCCTAACCCTAACCCTAACCCTAACCCTAACCCTAACCCTAACCCTAACCCTAACCCTAACCCTAACCCTAACCCTAACCCTAACCCTAACCCTAACCCTAACCCTAACCCTAACCCTAACCCTAACCCTAACCCTAACCCTAACCCTAACCCTAACCCTAACCCTAACCCTAACCCTAACCCTAACCCTAACCCTAACCCTAACCCTAACCCTAACCCTAACCCTAACCCTAACCCTAACCCTAACCCTAACCCTAACCCTAACCCTAACCCTAACCCTAACCCTAACCCTAACCCTAACCCTAACCCTAACCCTAACCCTAACCCTAACCCTAACCCTAACCCTAACCCTAACCCTAACCCTAACCCTAACCCTAACCCTAACCCTAACCCTAACCCTAACCCTAACCCTAACCCTAACCCTAACCCTAACCCTAACCCTAACCCTAACCCTAACCCTAACCCTAACCCTAACCCTAACCCTAACCCTAACCCTAACCCTAACCCTAACCCTAACCCTAACCCTAACCCTAACCCTAACCCTAACCCTAACCCTAACCCTAACCCTAACCCTAACCCTAACCCTAACCCTAACCCTAACCCTAACCCTAACCCTAACCCTAACCCTAACCCTAACCCTAACCCTAACCCTAACCCTAACCCTAACCCTAACCCTAACCCTAACCCTAACCCTAACCCTAACCCTAACCCTAACCCTAACCCTAACCCTAACCCTAACCCTAACCCTAACCCTAACCCTAACCCTAACCCTAACCCTAACCCTAACCCTAACCCTAACCCTAACCCTAACCCTAACCCTAACCCTAACCCTAACCCTAACCCTAACCCTAACCCTAACCCTAACCCTAACCCTAACCCTAACCCTAACCCTAACCCTAACCCTAACCCTAACCCTAACCCTAACCCTAACCCTAACCCTAACCCTAACCCTAACCCTAACCCTAACCCTAACCCTAACCCTAACCCTAACCCTAACCCTAACCCTAACCCTAACCCTAACCCTAACCCTAACCCTAACCCTAACCCTAACCCTAACCCTAACCCTAACCCTAACCCTAACCCTAACCCTAACCCTAACCCTAACCCTAACCCTAACCCTAACCCTAACCCTAACCCTAACCCTAACCCTAACCCTAACCCTAACCCTAACCCTAACCCTAACCCTAACCCTAACCCTAACCCTAACCCTAACCCTAACCCTAACCCTAACCCTAACCCTAACCCTAACCCTAACCCTAACCCTAACCCTAACCCTAACCCTAACCCTAACCCTAACCCTAACCCTAACCCTAACCCTAACCCTAACCCTAACCCTAACCCTAACCCTAACCCTAACCCTAACCCTAACCCTAACCCTAACCCTAACCCTAACCCTAACCCTAACCCTAACCCTAACCCTAACCCTAACCCTAACCCTAACCCTAACCCTAACCCTAACCCTAACCCTAACCCTAACCCTAACCCTAACCCTAACCCTAACCCTAACCCTAACCCTAACCCTAACCCTAACCCTAACCCTAACCCTAACCCTAACCCTAACCCTAACCCTAACCCTAACCCTAACCCTAACCCTAACCCTAACCCTAACCCTAACCCTAACCCTAACCCTAACCCTAACCCTAACCCTAACCCTAACCCTAACCCTAACCCTAACCCTAACCCTAACCCTAACCCTAACCCTAACCCTAACCCTAACCCTAACCCTAACCCTAACCCTAACCCTAACCCTAACCCTAACCCTAACCCTAACCCTAACCCTAACCCTAACCCTAACCCTAACCCTAACCCTAACCCTAACCCTAACCCTAACCCTAACCCTAACCCTAACCCTAACCCTAACCCTAACCCTAACCCTAACCCTAACCCTAACCCTAACCCTAACCCTAACCCTAACCCTAACCCTAACCCTAACCCTAACCCTAACCCTAACCCTAACCCTAACCCTAACCCTAACCCTAACCCTAACCCTAACCCTAACCCTAACCCTAACCCTAACCCTAACCCTAACCCTAACCCTAACCCTAACCCTAACCCTAACCCTAACCCTAACCCTAACCCTAACCCTAACCCTAACCCTAACCCTAACCCTAACCCTAACCCTAACCCTAACCCTAACCCTAACCCTAACCCTAACCCTAACCCTAACCCTAACCCTAACCCTAACCCTAACCCTAACCCTAACCCTAACCCTAACCCTAACCCTAACCCTAACCCTAACCCTAACCCTAACCCTAACCCTAACCCTAACCCTAACCCTAACCCTAACCCTAACCCTAACCCTAACCCTAACCCTAACCCTAACCCTAACCCTAACCCTAACCCTAACCCTAACCCTAACCCTAACCCTAACCCTAACCCTAACCCTAACCCTAACCCTAACCCTAACCCTAACCCTAACCCTAACCCTAACCCTAACCCTAACCCTAACCCTAACCCTAACCCTAACCCTAACCCTAACCCTAACCCTAACCCTAACCCTAACCCTAACCCTAACCCTAACCCTAACCCTAACCCTAACCCTAACCCTAACCCTAACCCTAACCCTAACCCTAACCCTAACCCTAACCCTAACCCTAACCCTAACCCTAACCCTAACCCTAACCCTAACCCTAACCCTAACCCTAACCCTAACCCTAACCCTAACCCTAACCCTAACCCTAACCCTAACCCTAACCCTAACCCTAACCCTAACCCTAACCCTAACCCTAACCCTAACCCTAACCCTAACCCTAACCCTAACCCTAACCCTAACCCTAACCCTAACCCTAACCCTAACCCTAACCCTAACCCTAACCCTAACCCTAACCCTAACCCTAACCCTAACCCTAACCCTAACCCTAACCCTAACCCTAACCCTAACCCTAACCCTAACCCTAACCCTAACCCTAACCCTAACCCTAACCCTAACCCTAACCCTAACCCTAACCCTAACCCTAACCCTAACCCTAACCCTAACCCTAACCCTAACCCTAACCCTAACCCTAACCCTAACCCTAACCCTAACCCTAACCCTAACCCTAACCCTAACCCTAACCCTAACCCTAACCCTAACCCTAACCCTAACCCTAACCCTAACCCTAACCCTAACCCTAACCCTAACCCTAACCCTAACCCTAACCCTAACCCTAACCCTAACCCTAACCCTAACCCTAACCCTAACCCTAACCCTAACCCTAACCCTAACCCTAACCCTAACCCTAACCCTAACCCTAACCCTAACCCTAACCCTAACCCTAACCCTAACCCTAACCCTAACCCTAACCCTAACCCTAACCCTAACCCTAACCCTAACCCTAACCCTAACCCTAACCCTAACCCTAACCCTAACCCTAACCCTAACCCTAACCCTAACCCTAACCCTAACCCTAACCCTAACCCTAACCCTAACCCTAACCCTAACCCTAACCCTAACCCTAACCCTAACCCTAACCCTAACCCTAACCCTAACCCTAACCCTAACCCTAACCCTAACCCTAACCCTAACCCTAACCCTAACCCTAACCCTAACCCTAACCCTAACCCTAACCCTAACCCTAACCCTAACCCTAACCCTAACCCTAACCCTAACCCTAACCCTAACCCTAACCCTAACCCTAACCCTAACCCTAACCCTAACCCTAACCCTAACCCTAACCCTAACCCTAACCCTAACCCTAACCCTAACCCTAACCCTAACCCTAACCCTAACCCTAACCCTAACCCTAACCCTAACCCTAACCCTAACCCTAACCCTAACCCTAACCCTAACCCTAACCCTAACCCTAACCCTAACCCTAACCCTAACCCTAACCCTAACCCTAACCCTAACCCTAACCCTAACCCTAACCCTAACCCTAACCCTAACCCTAACCCTAACCCTAACCCTAACCCTAACCCTAACCCTAACCCTAACCCTAACCCTAACCCTAACCCTAACCCTAACCCTAACCCTAACCCTAACCCTAACCCTAACCCTAACCCTAACCCTAACCCTAACCCTAACCCTAACCCTAACCCTAACCCTAACCCTAACCCTAACCCTAACCCTAACCCTAACCCTAACCCTAACCCTAACCCTAACCCTAACCCTAACCCTAACCCTAACCCTAACCCTAACCCTAACCCTAACCCTAACCCTAACCCTAACCCTAACCCTAACCCTAACCCTAACCCTAACCCTAACCCTAACCCTAACCCTAACCCTAACCCTAACCCTAACCCTAACCCTAACCCTAACCCTAACCCTAACCCTAACCCTAACCCTAACCCTAACCCTAACCCTAACCCTAACCCTAACCCTAACCCTAACCCTAACCCTAACCCTAACCCTAACCCTAACCCTAACCCTAACCCTAACCCTAACCCTAACCCTAACCCTAACCCTAACCCTAACCCTAACCCTAACCCTAACCCTAACCCTAACCCTAACCCTAACCCTAACCCTAACCCTAACCCTAACCCTAACCCTAACCCTAACCCTAACCCTAACCCTAACCCTAACCCTAACCCTAACCCTAACCCTAACCCTAACCCTAACCCTAACCCTAACCCTAACCCTAACCCTAACCCTAACCCTAACCCTAACCCTAACCCTAACCCTAACCCTAACCCTAACCCTAACCCTAACCCTAACCCTAACCCTAACCCTAACCCTAACCCTAACCCTAACCCTAACCCTAACCCTAACCCTAACCCTAACCCTAACCCTAACCCTAACCCTAACCCTAACCCTAACCCTAACCCTAACCCTAACCCTAACCCTAACCCTAACCCTAACCCTAACCCTAACCCTAACCCTAACCCTAACCCTAACCCTAACCCTAACCCTAACCCTAACCCTAACCCTAACCCTAACCCTAACCCTAACCCTAACCCTAACCCTAACCCTAACCCTAACCCTAACCCTAACCCTAACCCTAACCCTAACCCTAACCCTAACCCTAACCCTAACCCTAACCCTAACCCTAACCCTAACCCTAACCCTAACCCTAACCCTAACCCTAACCCTAACCCTAACCCTAACCCTAACCCTAACCCTAACCCTAACCCTAACCCTAACCCTAACCCTAACCCTAACCCTAACCCTAACCCTAACCCTAACCCTAACCCTAACCCTAACCCTAACCCTAACCCTAACCCTAACCCTAACCCTAACCCTAACCCTAACCCTAACCCTAACCCTAACCCTAACCCTAACCCTAACCCTAACCCTAACCCTAACCCTAACCCTAACCCTAACCCTAACCCTAACCCTAACCCTAACCCTAACCCTAACCCTAACCCTAACCCTAACCCTAACCCTAACCCTAACCCTAACCCTAACCCTAACCCTAACCCTAACCCTAACCCTAACCCTAACCCTAACCCTAACCCTAACCCTAACCCTAACCCTAACCCTAACCCTAACCCTAACCCTAACCCTAACCCTAACCCTAACCCTAACCCTAACCCTAACCCTAACCCTAACCCTAACCCTAACCCTAACCCTAACCCTAACCCTAACCCTAACCCTAACCCTAACCCTAACCCTAACCCTAACCCTAACCCTAACCCTAACCCTAACCCTAACCCTAACCCTAACCCTAACCCTAACCCTAACCCTAACCCTAACCCTAACCCTAACCCTAACCCTAACCCTAACCCTAACCCTAACCCTAACCCTAACCCTAACCCTAACCCTAACCCTAACCCTAACCCTAACCCTAACCCTAACCCTAACCCTAACCCTAACCCTAACCCTAACCCTAACCCTAACCCTAACCCTAACCCTAACCCTAACCCTAACCCTAACCCTAACCCTAACCCTAACCCTAACCCTAACCCTAACCCTAACCCTAACCCTAACCCTAACCCTAACCCTAACCCTAACCCTAACCCTAACCCTAACCCTAACCCTAACCCTAACCCTAACCCTAACCCTAACCCTAACCCTAACCCTAACCCTAACCCTAACCCTAACCCTAACCCTAACCCTAACCCTAACCCTAACCCTAACCCTAACCCTAACCCTAACCCTAACCCTAACCCTAACCCTAACCCTAACCCTAACCCTAACCCTAACCCTAACCCTAACCCTAACCCTAACCCTAACCCTAACCCTAACCCTAACCCTAACCCTAACCCTAACCCTAACCCTAACCCTAACCCTAACCCTAACCCTAACCCTAACCCTAACCCTAACCCTAACCCTAACCCTAACCCTAACCCTAACCCTAACCCTAACCCTAACCCTAACCCTAACCCTAACCCTAACCCTAACCCTAACCCTAACCCTAACCCTAACCCTAACCCTAACCCTAACCCTAACCCTAACCCTAACCCTAACCCTAACCCTAACCCTAACCCTAACCCTAACCCTAACCCTAACCCTAACCCTAACCCTAACCCTAACCCTAACCCTAACCCTAACCCTAACCCTAACCCTAACCCTAACCCTAACCCTAACCCTAACCCTAACCCTAACCCTAACCCTAACCCTAACCCTAACCCTAACCCTAACCCTAACCCTAACCCTAACCCTAACCCTAACCCTAACCCTAACCCTAACCCTAACCCTAACCCTAACCCTAACCCTAACCCTAACCCTAACCCTAACCCTAACCCTAACCCTAACCCTAACCCTAACCCTAACCCTAACCCTAACCCTAACCCTAACCCTAACCCTAACCCTAACCCTAACCCTAACCCTAACCCTAACCCTAACCCTAACCCTAACCCTAACCCTAACCCTAACCCTAACCCTAACCCTAACCCTAACCCTAACCCTAACCCTAACCCTAACCCTAACCCTAACCCTAACCCTAACCCTAACCCTAACCCTAACCCTAACCCTAACCCTAACCCTAACCCTAACCCTAACCCTAACCCTAACCCTAACCCTAACCCTAACCCTAACCCTAACCCTAACCCTAACCCTAACCCTAACCCTAACCCTAACCCTAACCCTAACCCTAACCCTAACCCTAACCCTAACCCTAACCCTAACCCTAACCCTAACCCTAACCCTAACCCTAACCCTAACCCTAACCCTAACCCTAACCCTAACCCTAACCCTAACCCTAACCCTAACCCTAACCCTAACCCTAACCCTAACCCTAACCCTAACCCTAACCCTAACCCTAACCCTAACCCTAACCCTAACCCTAACCCTAACCCTAACCCTAACCCTAACCCTAACCCTAACCCTAACCCTAACCCTAACCCTAACCCTAACCCTAACCCTAACCCTAACCCTAACCCTAACCCTAACCCTAACCCTAACCCTAACCCTAACCCTAACCCTAACCCTAACCCTAACCCTAACCCTAACCCTAACCCTAACCCTAACCCTAACCCTAACCCTAACCCTAACCCTAACCCTAACCCTAACCCTAACCCTAACCCTAACCCTAACCCTAACCCTAACCCTAACCCTAACCCTAACCCTAACCCTAACCCTAACCCTAACCCTAACCCTAACCCTAACCCTAACCCTAACCCTAACCCTAACCCTAACCCTAACCCTAACCCTAACCCTAACCCTAACCCTAACCCTAACCCTAACCCTAACCCTAACCCTAACCCTAACCCTAACCCTAACCCTAACCCTAACCCTAACCCTAACCCTAACCCTAACCCTAACCCTAACCCTAACCCTAACCCTAACCCTAACCCTAACCCTAACCCTAACCCTAACCCTAACCCTAACCCTAACCCTAACCCTAACCCTAACCCTAACCCTAACCCTAACCCTAACCCTAACCCTAACCCTAACCCTAACCCTAACCCTAACCCTAACCCTAACCCTAACCCTAACCCTAACCCTAACCCTAACCCTAACCCTAACCCTAACCCTAACCCTAACCCTAACCCTAACCCTAACCCTAACCCTAACCCTAACCCTAACCCTAACCCTAACCCTAACCCTAACCCTAACCCTAACCCTAACCCTAACCCTAACCCTAACCCTAACCCTAACCCTAACCCTAACCCTAACCCTAACCCTAACCCTAACCCTAACCCTAACCCTAACCCTAACCCTAACCCTAACCCTAACCCTAACCCTAACCCTAACCCTAACCCTAACCCTAACCCTAACCCTAACCCTAACCCTAACCCTAACCCTAACCCTAACCCTAACCCTAACCCTAACCCTAACCCTAACCCTAACCCTAACCCTAACCCTAACCCTAACCCTAACCCTAACCCTAACCCTAACCCTAACCCTAACCCTAACCCTAACCCTAACCCTAACCCTAACCCTAACCCTAACCCTAACCCTAACCCTAACCCTAACCCTAACCCTAACCCTAACCCTAACCCTAACCCTAACCCTAACCCTAACCCTAACCCTAACCCTAACCCTAACCCTAACCCTAACCCTAACCCTAACCCTAACCCTAACCCTAACCCTAACCCTAACCCTAACCCTAACCCTAACCCTAACCCTAACCCTAACCCTAACCCTAACCCTAACCCTAACCCTAACCCTAACCCTAACCCTAACCCTAACCCTAACCCTAACCCTAACCCTAACCCTAACCCTAACCCTAACCCTAACCCTAACCCTAACCCTAACCCTAACCCTAACCCTAACCCTAACCCTAACCCTAACCCTAACCCTAACCCTAACCCTAACCCTAACCCTAACCCTAACCCTAACCCTAACCCTAACCCTAACCCTAACCCTAACCCTAACCCTAACCCTAACCCTAACCCTAACCCTAACCCTAACCCTAACCCTAACCCTAACCCTAACCCTAACCCTAACCCTAACCCTAACCCTAACCCTAACCCTAACCCTAACCCTAACCCTAACCCTAACCCTAACCCTAACCCTAACCCTAACCCTAACCCTAACCCTAACCCTAACCCTAACCCTAACCCTAACCCTAACCCTAACCCTAACCCTAACCCTAACCCTAACCCTAACCCTAACCCTAACCCTAACCCTAACCCTAACCCTAACCCTAACCCTAACCCTAACCCTAACCCTAACCCTAACCCTAACCCTAACCCTAACCCTAACCCTAACCCTAACCCTAACCCTAACCCTAACCCTAACCCTAACCCTAACCCTAACCCTAACCCTAACCCTAACCCTAACCCTAACCCTAACCCTAACCCTAACCCTAACCCTAACCCTAACCCTAACCCTAACCCTAACCCTAACCCTAACCCTAACCCTAACCCTAACCCTAACCCTAACCCTAACCCTAACCCTAACCCTAACCCTAACCCTAACCCTAACCCTAACCCTAACCCTAACCCTAACCCTAACCCTAACCCTAACCCTAACCCTAACCCTAACCCTAACCCTAACCCTAACCCTAACCCTAACCCTAACCCTAACCCTAACCCTAACCCTAACCCTAACCCTAACCCTAACCCTAACCCTAACCCTAACCCTAACCCTAACCCTAACCCTAACCCTAACCCTAACCCTAACCCTAACCCTAACCCTAACCCTAACCCTAACCCTAACCCTAACCCTAACCCTAACCCTAACCCTAACCCTAACCCTAACCCTAACCCTAACCCTAACCCTAACCCTAACCCTAACCCTAACCCTAACCCTAACCCTAACCCTAACCCTAACCCTAACCCTAACCCTAACCCTAACCCTAACCCTAACCCTAACCCTAACCCTAACCCTAACCCTAACCCTAACCCTAACCCTAACCCTAACCCTAACCCTAACCCTAACCCTAACCCTAACCCTAACCCTAACCCTAACCCTAACCCTAACCCTAACCCTAACCCTAACCCTAACCCTAACCCTAACCCTAACCCTAACCCTAACCCTAACCCTAACCCTAACCCTAACCCTAACCCTAACCCTAACCCTAACCCTAACCCTAACCCTAACCCTAACCCTAACCCTAACCCTAACCCTAACCCTAACCCTAACCCTAACCCTAACCCTAACCCTAACCCTAACCCTAACCCTAACCCTAACCCTAACCCTAACCCTAACCCTAACCCTAACCCTAACCCTAACCCTAACCCTAACCCTAACCCTAACCCTAACCCTAACCCTAACCCTAACCCTAACCCTAACCCTAACCCTAACCCTAACCCTAACCCTAACCCTAACCCTAACCCTAACCCTAACCCTAACCCTAACCCTAACCCTAACCCTAACCCTAACCCTAACCCTAACCCTAACCCTAACCCTAACCCTAACCCTAACCCTAACCCTAACCCTAACCCTAACCCTAACCCTAACCCTAACCCTAACCCTAACCCTAACCCTAACCCTAACCCTAACCCTAACCCTAACCCTAACCCTAACCCTAACCCTAACCCTAACCCTAACCCTAACCCTAACCCTAACCCTAACCCTAACCCTAACCCTAACCCTAACCCTAACCCTAACCCTAACCCTAACCCTAACCCTAACCCTAACCCTAACCCTAACCCTAACCCTAACCCTAACCCTAACCCTAACCCTAACCCTAACCCTAACCCTAACCCTAACCCTAACCCTAACCCTAACCCTAACCCTAACCCTAACCCTAACCCTAACCCTAACCCTAACCCTAACCCTAACCCTAACCCTAACCCTAACCCTAACCCTAACCCTAACCCTAACCCTAACCCTAACCCTAACCCTAACCCTAACCCTAACCCTAACCCTAACCCTAACCCTAACCCTAACCCTAACCCTAACCCTAACCCTAACCCTAACCCTAACCCTAACCCTAACCCTAACCCTAACCCTAACCCTAACCCTAACCCTAACCCTAACCCTAACCCTAACCCTAACCCTAACCCTAACCCTAACCCTAACCCTAACCCTAACCCTAACCCTAACCCTAACCCTAACCCTAACCCTAACCCTAACCCTAACCCTAACCCTAACCCTAACCCTAACCCTAACCCTAACCCTAACCCTAACCCTAACCCTAACCCTAACCCTAACCCTAACCCTAACCCTAACCCTAACCCTAACCCTAACCCTAACCCTAACCCTAACCCTAACCCTAACCCTAACCCTAACCCTAACCCTAACCCTAACCCTAACCCTAACCCTAACCCTAACCCTAACCCTAACCCTAACCCTAACCCTAACCCTAACCCTAACCCTAACCCTAACCCTAACCCTAACCCTAACCCTAACCCTAACCCTAACCCTAACCCTAACCCTAACCCTAACCCTAACCCTAACCCTAACCCTAACCCTAACCCTAACCCTAACCCTAACCCTAACCCTAACCCTAACCCTAACCCTAACCCTAACCCTAACCCTAACCCTAACCCTAACCCTAACCCTAACCCTAACCCTAACCCTAACCCTAACCCTAACCCTAACCCTAACCCTAACCCTAACCCTAACCCTAACCCTAACCCTAACCCTAACCCTAACCCTAACCCTAACCCTAACCCTAACCCTAACCCTAACCCTAACCCTAACCCTAACCCTAACCCTAACCCTAACCCTAACCCTAACCCTAACCCTAACCCTAACCCTAACCCTAACCCTAACCCTAACCCTAACCCTAACCCTAACCCTAACCCTAACCCTAACCCTAACCCTAACCCTAACCCTAACCCTAACCCTAACCCTAACCCTAACCCTAACCCTAACCCTAACCCTAACCCTAACCCTAACCCTAACCCTAACCCTAACCCTAACCCTAACCCTAACCCTAACCCTAACCCTAACCCTAACCCTAACCCTAACCCTAACCCTAACCCTAACCCTAACCCTAACCCTAACCCTAACCCTAACCCTAACCCTAACCCTAACCCTAACCCTAACCCTAACCCTAACCCTAACCCTAACCCTAACCCTAACCCTAACCCTAACCCTAACCCTAACCCTAACCCTAACCCTAACCCTAACCCTAACCCTAACCCTAACCCTAACCCTAACCCTAACCCTAACCCTAACCCTAACCCTAACCCTAACCCTAACCCTAACCCTAACCCTAACCCTAACCCTAACCCTAACCCTAACCCTAACCCTAACCCTAACCCTAACCCTAACCCTAACCCTAACCCTAACCCTAACCCTAACCCTAACCCTAACCCTAACCCTAACCCTAACCCTAACCCTAACCCTAACCCTAACCCTAACCCTAACCCTAACCCTAACCCTAACCCTAACCCTAACCCTAACCCTAACCCTAACCCTAACCCTAACCCTAACCCTAACCCTAACCCTAACCCTAACCCTAACCCTAACCCTAACCCTAACCCTAACCCTAACCCTAACCCTAACCCTAACCCTAACCCTAACCCTAACCCTAACCCTAACCCTAACCCTAACCCTAACCCTAACCCTAACCCTAACCCTAACCCTAACCCTAACCCTAACCCTAACCCTAACCCTAACCCTAACCCTAACCCTAACCCTAACCCTAACCCTAACCCTAACCCTAACCCTAACCCTAACCCTAACCCTAACCCTAACCCTAACCCTAACCCTAACCCTAACCCTAACCCTAACCCTAACCCTAACCCTAACCCTAACCCTAACCCTAACCCTAACCCTAACCCTAACCCTAACCCTAACCCTAACCCTAACCCTAACCCTAACCCTAACCCTAACCCTAACCCTAACCCTAACCCTAACCCTAACCCTAACCCTAACCCTAACCCTAACCCTAACCCTAACCCTAACCCTAACCCTAACCCTAACCCTAACCCTAACCCTAACCCTAACCCTAACCCTAACCCTAACCCTAACCCTAACCCTAACCCTAACCCTAACCCTAACCCTAACCCTAACCCTAACCCTAACCCTAACCCTAACCCTAACCCTAACCCTAACCCTAACCCTAACCCTAACCCTAACCCTAACCCTAACCCTAACCCTAACCCTAACCCTAACCCTAACCCTAACCCTAACCCTAACCCTAACCCTAACCCTAACCCTAACCCTAACCCTAACCCTAACCCTAACCCTAACCCTAACCCTAACCCTAACCCTAACCCTAACCCTAACCCTAACCCTAACCCTAACCCTAACCCTAACCCTAACCCTAACCCTAACCCTAACCCTAACCCTAACCCTAACCCTAACCCTAACCCTAACCCTAACCCTAACCCTAAC
>NC_088388.1:133110000-133382500 GCF_037993035.2 Macaca fascicularis | reverse complement strand
TGCCATGCTTGCAGATCTCCCTGTTTTGTGGCTTTATCAACGATTTCATGCAGTGTATTATCTCGGCCACTAGGTCGTGCTGTCGGATTAAATACCGTCGCTCTAGGTTGCTGGTGCGGTGCCCTGCTTTATCAATGGTTTCATGCAGTGTACTACCTTGTCCACTAGGTGGTGCTGTGGGATCAAACACCATCGTTCTGGGTTGCTGGTATGGTGCCCTGCTTTATCAATGGTTTCATGCAGTGTACTACCTTGTCCACTAGGTGGTGCTGTGGGATCAAACACCGTCGCTCTGGGTTGCTGGTATGGTGCCCTGCTTTATCAATGGTTTCCTGCAGTGTACTACCTTGTCCACTAGGTGGTGCTGTGAGATCAAACACAATCGCTCTGGGTTGCTGCTATGGTGCCCTGCTTTATCAATGGTTTCATGCAGTGTACTACCTTGTCCACTAGGTGGTGCTGTAGGATCAAACACCACCGCTGTGGGTTGCTGGTGTGGTGCCCTGCTTTATCAATTGTTTCATGTAGTGTACCACCTTGGCCACTAGGTGGTGCTGTAGAACTGAACACCATCTCCTGGGATTGCTCGTATTGTATCGCGCTGTTTGGCACTGGACACACCGCTTGAGGTCTGTGCTGAACCTCGGAGGTGGCCCATACTGAAACTCGGCTGGCGGCCAGTATTGATAAACTACTGGCAGTTGGGTCTGCGGCGCAGAGTCGCAGGCCCGCGCGGCGCAGAACGGCGCAGGCGCAGAGTCTCAGGCCGGCGCGGCGCAGAACGGCGCAGGCGCAGAGTCTCAGGCCGGCGCGGCGCAGGCTCAGAGTCGCAAGCCATGGCAGCGCAGGCGCAGAGTCGCGCGCCAGGCGCGGCGCAGATGCAGAGTCGCAAACCGCGAGCCGCAGGCGAAGAGTGGCGCGACAAGCGCGGCGCACACCGGCGCAGGCGCAGAGTCGCGCGCCAGGCCGGCACGGGCGCAGAGTCCCTCGCCAGGCGCGGCGCAGAACGGCGCAGGTGCCGAGTCTCAGGCCAGCGCGTCGCTGGCTCAGAGTCGCAGGCCGGGGCAGCGCAGGCGCAGAGTCGCGCGTCAGGCGCGGCGCAGACCGGCGCAGGCGCAGAGTCGCAGGCAGGCGCGGCGCAGACTGGCGCAGGGGCAGAGTCGCAGGCTGGCAGCGCGCAGGCGCAGAGTCGCAGGCCGGGGCGGCGCAGACGCAGTCGCGCGCCTGGCGTGGCGCAGAACCGCGCAGGCGCAGAGTCTCAGGCCGGCGGGGCGCAGAACGGCGCAGGCTCAGAGTCGCAAGCCATGGCAGCGCAGGCGCAGAGTCGCAAGCCGCGAGGCGCGACAAGCGCGGCGCACACCGGCACAGGCGCACAGTCGCGCGCCAGGCGCGGCGCAGGCCGGCACAGGTGCAGCGTCGCGCGCCAGGCGCGGCGCAGGCCGGCGCAGACGCAGAATCGCTCGCCAGGCGCGGCGCAGAACGGCGCAGGCGCAGAGTCGCAGGCTGGCAGAGCGCAGGCGCAGAGTCGCGCGCCAGGCGCGGCGCAGATGCAGAGTCGCAGGCCGGGGCGGCGCAGGCACAGAGTCGCGCGCCAGGCGCGTCGCAGGCCGTCGCAGACATAGAGTCGCAGGCTGGCGCGGCGCAGACCGGCGCAGGGGCAGTCTCAGGCCGGCTCGTCGCAGGCTCAGAGTCGCAGGCCGGCGCCGCGCAGGCGCAGAATCGCACGCCTGGCGCGGCGCAGACTGGCGCAGGCGCAGAGTCGCAGGCCTGCGCAGCGCAGACCGGCGCAGACATAGAGTCGCAGGCCGGCGCCGCGCAGGCGCAGACTTGCGCAGGCGCAGAGTCGCACGCCGGCGAGGCGCAGGTGCAGAGTTGCGTTCCAGGCGCGGCGCACACCGGCGCAGGCGCAGAGTCGCTCGCCAGGCGCGACGCAGAACGGCGCAGGCGCAGAGTCTCAGGTCGGCGCGTCGCTGGCTCAGAGTCGCAGGCCGGGGTGGCGCAAGCGCAGAGTCGCGCCCGAAGCGCGTCGCAGGCCGTCGCAGACGCAGAGTAGCAGGCCGGCGCGGCGCAGGCGCAGAGTCGCGCGCCAGGCATGGCGGCGCAGGCCGGCGCAGGCGCAGAGTCTCAGGCTGGCGCGTCGCAGGCTCACAGTCGCAGGCCGGTGGGGCGCAGGCGCAGAGTCGTAGGCCGGCGCGGCGCGGGCGCAGAGTCGCACGCCTGCGCCATGGGGGGAGGGTCGCGGCTCAGGCGCAGAGATGCGCACCGCATTGGCCTGAGGGGGCGTGGTGCAGGCGCAGAGACGCACGCCGCCGGGGGAGCGGCGCAGAGACGGGCGGAACTTCAGTAATCTGAAAAGCCGGGCTCGGGTGCCCCCCTGCTTGCAGCCGCGCACTACAGGGCCCTTTTGCTCACGGTGCTGTGCCAGTGCGCCCCCTGTTGGCGACTAGAGCATCTGCAAGGCCCTCTTATGGTGGTGGCCAGCGCTCCCTGCTGGCGCTGGGGCACAGCTGAGGGTTAGAGTGGGGGATGGAATTTCACCCTGGAAGAAGGAAGTGATAAATAACTGAAAAATAACAGTCTGCAGAGATAGAGAAAACAGGAACTAATCAGGAATGGTGATTTCCATTCCTTGTGAAATCTTACTATTTTTCTTCTTTCCTAAGTATTGAACAGATTTTTCTTGTCTTAATTTTTTGTTTTCAGTATAGTCACCACCATAAAATAAAAATTCTTCTTTGTTTTTCTTCCATTTGTCTTTTTCTGTTTGGCTCATATCAAGTTTTGCTGGGATCTATAGAGATTCTTCCATGTACTCTATTTTTTCTCACATTCTATATGTCTCATTGTGATGGTTACTTTTATGTGTCAACTTAGCTGGGCCATCATAACCAAATATTTTGTCAACACTTGACTACATGTCACAATGAAGAGATGTTTTACACAAGAGTAACCTTTAAATAAGTATATCTGAGTAAAATAGATTAACTTTTGCAATTTAGGTGGACCTCATTCAGTCAGATGAAGGCCTTAAGAGAAAAGATGAGGTTCTAGAAGAAGAGGGAATTTTGTCAGTAGATGACCTTCAGAGACTTCAGAATGCAGTATCACCTCTTCCCTGGGTCTCTAGCCTGCTGGTTTACCCTCAGCATTTTGGACCTGCTAATCCTTGTAACTACGTGAACTAATTCCTTAAAGTTTATTTTCTCTTCTTTTTTTTTCTCTTTCTTTCTCTTTCCCACTCTCTCTTTCTTTCTCTCTTTCTCCCTCCCAACCTGTTGGAGTTCAATCAAGCTTGTGGGAAAAATATTAGTTATAACAGCCACAAACCCTCTTGAAAGGCCTAAGAGTTCACATAACTTTGGTAATAGATACGGTTAAAGGCAACCTGAACTTCACCTTTAGTTAAATAAGAGTAGTAACAAAGGAATGTGGAAATTATCTAGCTAACTTGTTTACTCATGTGGCCTTAAAACTAACCTTTAATGTACCAAGCGTGCTTAATTTAATTCTGTTCGGGAAGTCCACAATGTCAATTGTCCTCTAGTGGTGTTAACTCAAGCCTTTGTCAGTTAATCTTTACCTAATAAAAGCGAGTCTCACTAGTAGGTCAGGGCCACAGGCGCAGCTGTTTACAGTACTCTCCAGGGAGTCTGTAAGCAGCTCAAACACACTCAGCTGGACTGGTAAAACAGAACATCTATGTGTCAGTGTACTTTATTCATTCGTGGCTGGGTCAGGGTCTACAAGGGACAGACCCTCTCACAGCTAGTGCCCCCGTGTAAAGAATGCTACCACACCAACCCCCACATACTCCTACTAGTCCTTGCTTGGGAACTGTGACTAATACACTTGTCTTACAGGGGTCAGAACAAACACCCCTTTCCTGCCCTCCCCCAGCGTCACCACAGCACTGATCTAGGGCTGGAATCTGCCCCTCCTGAAGAAGAGCCCAGCTGAGTTCAGTGACGGTCAAGGTGGGTGAGAGTGAGTGCTGTGTCTGCTCGTTGACTCTAGTTCTCTCTGCTTGCTGTGGTTTGGTGGTACACACCTGTAGTCCCAGCCACTCAGGTGGCTGAGGTGGGAAGATTGCTTGAGCCCGGGAGGTCAAGGCTTCAGCGAACTAAGATTGCACCACTGCACTCCAGCCTGGGTGACAGAGCAAGACCCTACGTCAACAAAGAGAAAACAAATTGTACCTGTTTTGACTTGGATTCATTATTTATTTTTGGCTATTTTATTAATTTATTGATTGTATTCATGTCCCTCTTTCTTGCCTCCTCCCTAAAAGGCTTGGGGAAACTTACATAGCACTTAAAATACAGTTGATAGAAACAGAAAAATGAAGAAAATCTCAGCACCATGGAAAAGAGGAGGGAGCGTTATCCCCTTTCTGTCTGGGAGGACATCTCCACTTTACCAGATGCCAGTGTCTCTGAGCTTCCTAAGTGTTCACAAGCACCCCAGGATCCGTGCACAGTGTCCACCTAGCGGGAGCTCCAGAGGAGGGATCTGGAGGTTTCTGACCTGGACTCCTCCTCTCTTTCCCCAAAATAAGTAGGAAAGGTGAATTAGAGTAATGCCTGCTGAAGCAGAACGAAATCATGGATATGATCGTGACTTCATATGGCTTCAGCACAATCACATTTTACAGCTGATTTTGGTAAATTTTCAGAAATAATGAGACCAGTAACTGTGACCAGTAATACGCTTCCAATGGCAGTCAGCATAATGCTCGGGGCTGGCAAGGGAGCCGCCCTTCACTGCCTGGGCTTGAGGGAGAGTCCCACACTCACAGTTTCTGACTGTGGCACTGAGTTGGCCACCTGTCTCAGTCCCTGCGAGGCCGCTGGACCAGCCAGGCCAGCTGGGACCATCTTCCTTGCCTTGTGCCCCAGGAATCTCACTAAAGAGGAAAGACAGGCTGGTTTCCCACGGGAGGCTTCCCTGCGGGCCAGGGAGCTCTTCACCTCCTCCCTCTACTGCATGAGGGCCAGTGATCACTGTTTTCCTACTGAGGGCTTCCTGCAGTGGAAACAACAGGGGGTTGCCAATCAAGAGACCTGGGTTCTGGTGCCTCCCTCGGTAAAATCCAAGGTCCCCTCATCTATTAAATGAGGAGTTGGAACTGGTTGACCCCAAGGCCTCCTTTAGTTCTGACATTCAATGAGTTGAGGACAAGACCCTCTTCTGGAAGCAGGTGGGGTTTATCTATATAAATAAATCGATTAACATCCCTGTGACCACATTCTTCCTCCTATGCTTCATCATCCAACATAAGCTTCTACTTAGTTCTCCATGTCCTTTCTTGAGAAGTAGCCTGGGCTTTTCTGTTTTGGCCACACCGTGACTGTGGGAAGAGATGCCCACCTCACCCAGAATTCAATAGGTTGAAGCCCCAGGGAGACTGGACCATCTGCTCCCATCCCTTCCAGCAGGATCCACCTTTCCACCGCACTTAAGAGTCTCCAGTTTCTCTGTCCAGAAATGACCCATTGGAATTTCTCCTCCTGGTATTTTTGGTACAGATGCAGTTAATTATCAGTCCTTGAAGTTCCACATCAGAGCCCTAGAGAAGGGGCAGGCAATGGTGACCCATGCCCAGTGGGCACATTCCTTGGGTGCCGCAGTCAGACAGCTCCATGGAAGCTGAAAGACTGACCCTCTAAAGAAATGACAGCTCTACCACTAGCATCTGTTGTTCACACCCGGGAGAGCACATGGTGCCCTTGTGTGACCCCTAGAGCCCTACATTTATTTTGAAGGGGATAGATAAACAGGAAGATAGTGTTTGTGAGCTCAGAAATGTCTAGCAGGAACCTGACCATACTATCCTGGTACCAAGACCCAAGAAGCCTCTGCTCCTGGCCCTCTGCTCACCAGGGACTTTGATGGGCACTGGCTTTGCTGGGTCTCCTGTGAGTGCAGGGGTTTGCTCAGCACCCAGCAGTCCTGGGTGGAAAGGCAGGAGGGATTGTCAGTATCCTGGACAGTGAGCACCACAGGAGAGAGCGGGAGATGAAGGTGAGGAGCACTTGCAGTCAGCAGCAGCACAGGTAGTGCCACCTAGGTCCTTGGGAGGTCCCTGAACCTCAGAGCCCAGGCTTCTATGTAAGGGAGTCAAGGACACCCGTCTCAGGTATCTGGGGGCCTGAGCACAAGTCTGCAATGGTGAGTGCCGTGCCATTTATCTTGTGATGGTCCCACAGTACTAATTAGACAAATAGTGATTAGCACACTGAGTCCAGACCGGGGCAGCCAAATGGAGACAGGAGAGACCAGGAGCCTGGTGAGGAGGGAACGGGTGTCAGAATAGACTGCCAACCCAGACCCCTGTTTGTGAGACACAAATGGGATGAAGGAGCATGTGAGGGTTCTGAGTAACCAAACAGGTGAGGCACATGGTTCCCTAAGAGACACAACTGTGACATGCAGACTCTCACTGCCACAGGAAGTGCTGGGGCAAGACACCAGGGAGAACTTCCACACCAGGAGGACTGAGAGGAGCACCCACATAGTGAAGCATGTGCTTGGATTAAAAGTCCCCCCGCTCCTATCCACTGTCACGTTTAATAGTCCAAACTGAGTGGTGGACAAGACAGAAAACGGTGTCGTGGGCAAGAGGGACCACTGGGCTCAGCCACATGCCTCAGGAGGCCGAATGTTTCCTCACTGGGTACTGATCGGCATCCCAGTGGCCCCTGCCTCTCCAGAACCCCCACACATTGGAACCAGGAGACCACAGATTTTTCTGCCCCTCTGAGGCGGCAGAGAGCCCACCAGGCTCAAAGCTTCCCTTCAACAACAGGCATCTCAGAGGGTGAGAAGCGAGAAGGGCTCGGTGCACAGATGCATAAAAAATGGGAGAGGGAGTCACACCCCAGAGGCAGTGGGACAGCTGCCTTTGGAGCAGTGGGCTCAGTCCTAAACTCTGTTTAAAACACCACTGAGACAGATAACTGAGGCTGGATATGGGCAGATGCTTATGATAATTGGAAGTTGTCTCTCATACTGGCAAGATCAGCAACCACGTGGGCAGGAGACCAACTGTGCTCCGTCTGCTCGGAGAGGAGCCAGAGAATAGCCCTGAAAAGCAGTGCGAAGGACTGGAGTTAGCCAAGGGTGAGTTTTCACCGGTGGGTGGGCTGGGGAGGGCAGAGCAGGTGTGTCACCAGCTTGTGCCCTCAAGTCTTCCGATGTGACCTGCTAGGAGGTGACAAGTCCACCAGTTTCCACAACATGCCAGGAATTTCTGGGACTGTTCCTTTTAATCTCTGCAAGAGTTTGAGAGACACGTGACTGCTACCCCTGTGAAGAGACCCTCCAGGTCTGTACCCCTGCCTCGGAGAAGCCCCAGGTGGCCAGACTGTTGCTGAGGAAACGTGCAGGGCTAGGCTAAGAATGAATCAAAGAGACCAAACTGCAGCAGTCCTGAAGCTGCCTCTGTCTGCCTCCAGAACCCAGGGGCCAGGATGTGCAGGACAGTCCCAGATTGAGACCCCTTCCCAGCCTGGGGCCTAGCGCTCGCAGGATCCCGCATCAGGGGTAGAGCTGAGGGAGGCATTGGGCCCCTTCTCCTTGCCCACTAGGAGGCACAGGGATAAGGAAGCCCCAGTCTTTGCCCTACCTGTGGCCCTGCCATAGAAGCCTGAGATGATCCACGTGAAACCAACACTGGGCACAATGCGTGCTCAGCGAGGGCTGCCTGGATTCCCGATTTCAGCTCCAGGCTCTAACAGTGCTCCTGTGCCTCTCTCTGCCTGAAATGGCTGCCCCCAGAATAGGCCAGACATGCGTGCAGGCTCAATGTGGTCCTGGTTTCAAATTTCAATTCTGCCACATCCGCAACTTGGTTATTGCTGAGGCTTAGTTTCTTCTTGCTGCAAAATGAGAATATTAATGAAAGCTTCCAAGGAGGCGATAGTGCTGATGACATCAAACAAACAAACCTATAAACAAACAAACAAACAAGAAGTATGTCTCAGCAGTCCGCACAGTGCCTGGGAAACACGTGGTAAACGGCAGCGGCAAGTTTGCTGCAAACATCACCGGAGCCACCTCCAGGATTTCTCTCTGGGCTGCGGGTCCCTTCTCTCCTGTGTGCCGCGAGCGCCCTCTAGCGCCGGCCTTGTGAGTTGCAAGGAGAGACCCTGAATCCTCAGCCCGGCAGCTGTTACAGGTGCAGTCCTGTCACCCCGGCAGGGACACATTCTGAGAAACGTGTCGGAGGTGATGTCACAGTTGTGTGAACAACATGGAGTGCACTTCCACACACCCAGATAGCACAGCCTACCGCACACTAGGCTGTAGGGTCGAGCCTGTCACTCGGGTGGCACACCTGTGCAGCCCATGACAGTACTGAATACTGTAGGCAACTGTAACATTATGGTAACTATTTATGGATCTGAACTTATCTAAGCATTGCAAAGGTAAAGTAAAAATACAGCATTACAATCTTGTGGGACCACACCATATATGTGGTCTGACATTGATTGAAACATTGTTCTATGGTACATGACTGCATACTGGGCAATAAATTTACTAATTTTTATTATGTAAATCTCAAAAAGATAAATGTTTTTAAGTTAGTCTGTATTTCTAGGCTTTATACAAAACAGGCAAAACAGGAGGTAACTTTGCTGTAAGGCTCAGGAATGGGTGGGTTTCTGTGTCCCAGCGGAACTCACACCGGGAGACACACTGTGGTTTCATCACTACGGCTGATCACGTATGAGGCTTACTTTACCTCTATTTGTAGCACATTGTTTGGAAATGCTTCATTGTCTTTAGTAGGTTCATGGAACAGAAACTAAAGATGCTCACCCAGCACAGAAAGTAACAACTAGTAGAACTTCTTGTTTTCTGACAGATGCAAATTGAATTTGCATAACCAAATTCCTCTTTTCTCCTCTACCCCAAGGCCGAACATTTGTTCCAGGGACGTGACCACTGACCATGCAGAGTGTCTCCTGTAATAAACTGGATAGTGGTCCCGAGAATGTCCAGCAGATCCGCTTATCCAAGGTTTTACTTTCTGCAGTTTCAGTTATGCTGGGTCAACTACAGTCTCCAATTATCTAACAAATATTTCTGGAAAAAATAATTCATAAGTTTTAAATTATGTTCAGACTAGCATGATAAAATATTGACTCCTCTTGCCTAGTATATGAATCATCCTTCTGTCCAGCGTCTCCACAGTGAATACACTACCCGCCTTCCAGCCGTGCGGTAGTTGTCCGGGATAAGGGTGAGGGTCAGGGTTAAGGGTCAGGGTAAGGGTTTTAGGGTGAGGGTCAGGGTTTTTAGGGTGAGGGTCAGGGTCAGGGTCAGAGTTTTGGGGTGAGGGTGAGGGTCAGGGTGAGGGTGAGGGTGAAGGTCAGGGTCAGGGCGAGGGGGAGGGGGAGGGTCAGGGTCAGCTCAGGGTAGGGTCAGGGTATGGGTAGGCTGAGGGCAAGGGCGAGGGCGAGGGTTGGGTTAGGGCCAGGGTTAGGGTTAACGGTTAGGGCTAGGGTCAGGGTCAGGGTCAGGGCTGGGGTCAGGGTTAGGGGTTAGGGTCAGGGCTAGGGATTCGGGTTCGGGTTCGGGATTGGGTTTGGGTCCTGGTCAGCCAATATGAACCACAGTGGGCTCTGAGAGGGAATTGATGAAACACTTCCCATGGTGACACACAAACAAAACCCAGCCCAAACAAACGAAGTGCTTCCCATACCCAAGCTTCCATAAAGGGAGAGACTGGTATGGAGTCACTAATTGTCACTTCTCCTACCACTGGTACCACAAATGTTCAAAGGTCCAAACGGTAAAGAAAGTAGACTCCTGCTGTGCACCTCAGTGGACTTACCCGGTTGTAGCGTTCATTGGTCATCACAAACACAAACTCCAAAAAGTTTCTGATTTTTCACCAACTAAAAGTGAAAGTAGACAGCCAGCACTCACTGGGGTAGAGAAGGGAGTTTCCCTGAAGCAGAAAGACTTTTGGCAGCTGCTGGGGATGTCCCTGCAATTCCCTTCTTCCATGAGTAGCCAGTGCCACTGAGGATGTGCCGCTAATCTCTGGTAATGCGAATGTGTTAGACCTAACATGCTGCTGCGATCAACTGATCTACCTCTTGGGAAACAGGAACTTCTCCCAGCAACATGGGCAAGATCGCTGTGTTGTGATGTTGTGACCAATTGCTTTGTCTTTTGAGAGGTGAAAGGTGCAAACAGTCGAGAACACACAGCTCCAGGTGGGCTTGTAACCAATTTGTAACCCAACCCAGGTCCAGGTCCTTGTTGCTTGAAAGCCAAAACTCTAAAGACGAACATTGCTGAAAAGAAAAGTTAGCTATATTCAGGAAGCTGACGACACGAGGGAGGCTGTGAACTCATGTTCAAAGACCACCGCTCTGATCAGAGGCATTTTAAGGGAAATTAGGAGAAGTGTAAACAATGATCAAAGCATTTCACAAAGATTCTTTGTTACTAAATCTGCTAAACTGAAAATAGCCTTAGTCCTTTTTTTTTTCTTCTTTTTTTTTAGACACAGGGACTCACAGGGTCACCCAGGCTGGAGTGCAGTAGTGTTATCTTGGCTCACTGCTGCCTTGACCTCCTGGACTCAAGTGGTACTTTTGAGAGGATAAGATGACAGGCATGCACTACCGTACCAAGATATTATTATTATTATTATTATTTTAGACTTTGTAGAGGCAGGATCTAGCTATGTTGGCCAGGCTGTTCTCATCCTCTTGGGCTCAAGCATTTCTGTCACCTCAACCTCCTGAAGTGCTGAGAATGCCAGTGTGAGCACCATACCCAGGTGATCAAAGCATTCTTGTGAAACATGCCATTTCAGGGAGGCGGTCAGTCATTGTTTTCTTGGCCAATGTTGTGTGACCTTCTGCAGGTGCTCTCAGGATATTCTTATTAAGCTGCTTAGCCTATTCCCAGAGTTGTTTGTCAGCATATTTCTTTTATATCTGCTGAAGGTCCTGGATTTCTGAGGCCATTTTTAATGAATGATCTACAAAGTCAAGAAAAGCAATAATTATACTCAAGGAAGCAAACTTTTTCCTTACACGGAGTCAGTACTGCTCCAGTTTTATACAAAAGTGCCTAAAGTTTAGAAGCAGTGAAAAACATTCTGATTATGGCCAACGTCAAAGATGTAATATCGGTCCATTCTGGCCAATGTGAAAACAGGATTTGTGGTCTTTCCACATCTTTCATAGTTCTCAGAACCAGGTTCCAATAGTATCAATGTTTCATTACTTTTGCAAAAAACAGTTGCCTTCTGACTTTGTGCCAGAATAACTGCTAAGCACTTTATAATAATTATCTCCTTTAATCCTCACAGCAATTTTGAAAGATCATGTCAATCCATCAGGATAGGGTTTGACGGTGACAGAAAAGAATGCATGTAGTCTAAAATGTTATTTGAGTGTAAGTTTGACTGGAACCAGAGAGAACAGTTGGAAGGCTACTTTAAGATCTTTGCATAGTAACTAGGTAACTATGGTATAGGTGGCTGTTGCTTAGAGGTGTGAGGACTTTTAAGATATGTCTGGTGGCGGCACCTGTGGTTCCAGCTTCTCAGGAGACTGAGGCAGGAGAATGGCGTGAACCCGGGAGGTGGAGCTTGCAGTGAGCTGAGATTGCGCCACTGCACTCCAGCCTGGGCGACAGAGTGAGACTCCGTCTCTAAAAAATAAATAAAATAAAATAAAATAAAATAAAATAAAATAAAATAAGATATATGTCTTGGAAGCAAGTCTGACAATAATTGATAGATTTCAAGTAAGGGAAAGAAAAAGGAGGGTGCCAGTAATATATTATTAATCATGAATCAAGCAACTGGTTGGGCAGCAGTGTCATTTACTGAGATAACCGAGACTCAAGTGAGGACAGAATGGTGAGAGAAAGAGGCTTTGAGGACACCTTCACTGGGAGTGCCTGTGAGCTCCTCCAGCACATCTGTAGGATGGGCCATCTAAAGAGGACTGGGTCTGGGCTGGAGGCCAGGCTCTGGGCACTGTTGGCAGGTGGATGATCTAAATGACAAGGTAGGGATATTATCACCCAAGGAAAGGCGTGGTGTGGAATGTGGATCCTGGGCTGTCCTCCCACAATGCCCAACAGAGACCAAGCTTTTCATTGGAGATCCTGGTGCCCCCTTTGATCCTTCAAACGGGACTACAGTATTTACAGGGCTGCTGTCAGTTTCCTGTGTGGAGACACACTGCTCTGGCCTGGCCTTCAGTCTGCAGCAGGGGGACAAGGCAGAGGTCACAGGATGACGGCATTGCTTATCAATGCTAGTGACCTGCATATAGCTCCAACATTATTTTGTTTAAAACAAATTATTTCCCAGGGTAGCTTGACAATTGTATGTATTAATTGCATTTGCATACCGCGCTCCCTTCAGATCAGAGCAATCTATGCTTATGATTTGGAAATTGCTCACTGAATAATTGCCCATGTAAGTCACTTTTGTTTCCTTGCTTTTATTAAGTCATTATATTATTGCCTGTAATTAGCAGTGAGAGAAAATAAAACTATTTATGAATATGGTTAAGGCCTGTTACCTCTTCAGCTTTCTGTCTTCACTCTCACTGCTGAGTAGTGCATGTGGTACCACCGAACCACAGCAACCGCAAACCTCCCTCTCTGTAAATCCAGGACATCCCTGGCAGCAGAAGTGTCCAGGTCTCCTCAGTGTGTGTTCCCCATGGAGCCCAAATGTTCTCAGTTTGCTCAGAAGCAACCTGCCAGCCTCCACCCTTGCCTGACTCTACTCACAACACATCTCATCACTGAGGTGCAGTCTCCTGGATCACAACATTAAAAACCACCTGATTCTGTTGTGAATTGTGTGTTATTGTTGTTACAAACAACGTGGACACAACATTTTTAAAATGAGCCCATTTGCTTTTCCATTTCTTACCCTTTAGATCTGCACAAACTCAACAACAAAAGTTCATTAAAAACTAGCTTCAGGCCGGGCGCGGTGGCTCAAGCCTGTAATCCCAGCACTTTGGGAGGCCGAGGCGGGTGGATCACGAGGTCAGGAGATCGAGACCATCCTGGCTAACACGGTGAAACCCCGTCTTTACTAAAAATACAAGAAGAAATTAGCCGGGCGTGGTGGCGGGCGCCTGTAGTCCCAGCTACTCCGGAGGCTGAGGCAGGAGAATGGTGTGAACCCGGGAGGCGGAGCTTGCAGTGAGCCGAGATCGCGCCACTGCACTCCAGTCTGGGCGACAGAGCGAGACTCCGTCTCAAAAAAAAAAAAAAAAAAAAACTAGCTTCAATTCAACTCACCAAGCAAAACCGACAGACAGCGACTCAGCTGCTGTAGCTGCAGCAAGGTTGTGTCTCCAGGCTCCTCGTTAGGGCAGCTCAAGGCTGCAGGTGCTGTCTTTTCTCACCCTCAGAGGATCCGATACATTTGGCTAAAAAGTGGTTTATTAAAAACTTCAATATGCCTCTCTTTCTCACAAGATAACTAGATTTGCTAATCATCATGCATGACATTTCACCTTTCAGAATCTACTTCCTTATTAGTAAAATAAGGTATTTGGACTGAATTTCTGGCTCGAATCTAGGAGCATCCTTTAGAATCCCTTATGGTGTTTTGTAAATGCACCACTGCCCTGGAACCACCATCAGAAATTGGAATTTTGTAAAATTTGAGTGGGAACTGTGCTCATGGACATTTATAAATTTCCATGGTGATTCTCATAATTATGCAAGTTAGAAAACATCAGTCCGGATCAGCGGCCTTTCACTCTGCTGCTCATGGTGATTACTTAAAGAGTTTTTAAGAATGGTAATTCACACGTCTCACAACAGACTAATTAAATGGAAATATCTGAGGAGACCCATTCTCCAGGTCACCCTGACGTGTAGCTAAAGTTGAGAACTGGTGGTCAAGATCAGACCAGATACATACAGAAGACGGGATAAGCTTTGAGGAAACTTTACAGCAATTTGACATTGCTGCTACCTCCAACCAATCACGGATTTTTTGCTTTTATTATCTTTTGTTTTCCAAATATTTCTTTACATGTAATTTTATTTTGGTTTTACTTTTTTCTAATTACTCTTCCTTATTTGTCTTATCTTTGTTTTTCATTATTATGATATTTTACAGTCTATGTTAGATTGTAAATTGAGATAAATATACAAACAAACAACTGAACAAGCAAAACTTGGTCCCACGGCCTGCTCTTGATAAACTTGGAGCTCCCCTCCAACTCTTGAGCGTGTGACTGTGGTCAGGCTTGACGGCTGGCTGCAGGTAACAAGACAATTAAGGAAGAGAGTGCCCCTGGGGTACCCTGAAGCAGGCGTTGCTGACTCAGCCCCCCTTTCAATGTGTATCCTGCCAAAAAGGCTCCTGATTTTCTGTTGGGTAAAGAACCATCAAGAACCTTCACCATCCTCCAGGATTTTGGAGGAACAACTAAGGAACCTTCCCCTCTTTCAGCCAAGAGATGAGCAAATCCGGCCAAACAGATTTCCTTATCCTCAAAATGTGAGCTTGAAATGGTTGAGATTTATGTGTTGTGACTATGACAACCCCTTGAAGATACAATCACTGGCTGCTGAGACCCAGATTCCTGGGGACACTTGTTCTTTTATGAGCCTGGGTCTCTGAATGTTTGCTTCTGTCGGTGCCTCTTTCTCTCTCCAAAGCCTTCTCCCACCTTCAATAAAGAAACTTTACTGGTATTCTCAGCTTGGAATGTATAATATTCCATGAGATGTTTAGCCTTATGTGATGTAAGGACACCCTGTCCTCACGTTTTCCTTACAGAGTTCCAGGGCAAAAGGAACCCATAGACTCTTCTCCCTGCCTCCTCAGGGGGCTTGACTCTGCAGAGAAACTCAGAAGAGGTCTGATGGGATGACTGACACTTCCTGCCCAGCCTGAACAAATTTCTGAGAGCGCTCCAGGGCCCTGGTGAAGCACGCGGAGGGGACATCTGTCTTCTGCCTCCTCCAGATCCTTGCCTCTGCCCCTGTATCCCCAGCCCCCTCTGTCTTCTGCCTCCTCCAGATCCTCGCCTCTGCCCCTCTATCCCCAGCCCCCTCACCCTCCCCACAGGAATTCGTCTCTCAGGCTGCTTCTTAGTCCTCCTGTCTGGTTTCTAAGTTGGCACACAGTGTTCCACAGTGAGCAGGTAACGCAAATCTGCCCTCAAAGGCCAAGGGAGCTGACAGAGGCTGACAAAGCCAGTTCCTCGGAAAGAAATATGCAAAATACAAACTATAGACAGAAGGGGTGGCTTGAGGGCTGTGAGACGGTGGATCCCCACAACCACCTTCCAGAAGGTTTTCTTTATAGAATAAGCTTTTAAGGTAAAGACTTGTGCAGCTGGTCACATCTGACTTTCTTCTTGCTCAGAGTGATGACCACCATGGAGGGTAGACCAGCGTCTTTCTGAGGGGTTATCTCTCTCACAGGAGTTGTTTAAAAACCTTGCTGCAGAACACAGCCCTGCTATGCCGGAATCAAACAGGTCTTCACGGCGGTTTTGCTTCAAGATGGCCTCACTCTTGCCATGCAGCTGGTTTACAGGTACGGTAGATGCTTTTCTCTTTCTTATAATTTTCTGAATAACATTTTCTTTTTTTCTAGCTTTCATTATTATAAGAATACAGCGTGTAGTACACGTAGTACACCAAATACGTGCTAATTGACTGTTTGTGGTACTTATAAGGCTTTCTGTCAACAGCAGGCTGTTAGCAGCTAAGGTTTGGGAAGTCAAATGTATTCGGATTCTTGACAGAACAGGGGTCAGTGCCCCTTTCTCCATGTTGTTCAGGGTCATCCAGTTGTTTCTTTCTTCGGTAATTTTACAAGGGCAATACGTATACATTAAGAAAAGATATATTTGTAAATAAGACAGTAAGTTGACTATATCTACACTTTATTACACAAAGTCTTCTCCGAAATTAAGATAAGACATGAGTATTAGGTGAAATATACTATAAACATGGAAACATCAGGTCAGAGAAACAGTGGGAGTGACAGAAAATGTAACTGTCTTCAGCTGGACGTTTGTTTTCCTTCTGACGGCTGAGTGCCATCAGATTGAGAGCGAACTATTTACTTGCCTTGAGATGGGCTGAGTTAGGCTACCTGCCATAGGCTTCTAATGCGAGAGGGAGAGAGGGATGGCAGAAGAGAAATAAATAACTCTCTTCCACCATGGCTGAGGACGTTTTTTAATGTTGAATATCCAATATTAATTTTGTTTCCTTCTCCCTCTGTTACATGCCCTAACCATTGGGAATTTAGATCATCTTCCTCTTTGTCATTGCCCTCCATTGAGGTCCTGGGTCCTCTTCCCCATTCCTCCCCTAAGACTTCTGTATCTGCTCGCAGTCACTCCCCTCACCACCTTCACTCGGGGACCCCTCAGCACCTGACCTCCCAGGGCTTCCAGCAATCCACCTCCGGGAATAATCCCATTCCTCAGATGAATTCAAATGGCCAATTTCTACGACAGCTTCATCCTTCAAGTCCGTAATTATTCAATCCAATGAAGACTTGAATTTTCCAACTTTCTGTGTATATCTGTATACACTCCCTGGGGTTTACCTCATTGTTTATTTAAATTTATTTTAAACCCATTTTTACTTTGTATTTCCTTATGCGTAAACTCAATTGTCTTGGGCAATGTCATTTTATTATATTTATTTCACTAAGTTCTTCCTGGAAAAACAGGACCAAGTCTTTTTTATATTTACTATAACTAAAAATTTCTTGAGTAAAATGAAATCCACAATGTGCCAGACCCATATGACTATAAACTTATGATTATCTACCTCAACATTTCTTGGCCATCCTACTATGTTTTACCAATAGCCTGAATTTAATACTTCCCTTGATTAGTATTGTTACATTTTCTACATTACCCAAAATTGACACACCCACAAGACACACATAACCTTTCCGCTCTGAACAATTAATCACCAGGGATTGGGGATAAGAATTGAAATTTCCAGAAATTCTCAGGATATCCTGAAATTTTAAATGAATCTTTACTTTTTATAACATTTATATGCATAGTTTTAAATAACAACAAGTGATAAAACACTGTGAATCATTTATATGTGGTAGAATTATACTATAAGCTTAAGAACTTTTGTGAACAATGATGGTACGATAATAAATGTATAACATTGTTATAATGCAATAGTATATCATGATAACGTAACAGGAGCAACAAATAGAATGATTTCTATTTGGTATAGACATTCAATCAGAGAAAATATTAAAGCAGAGGGAATATGTCCCTACAAAGGACAAGAACTCATCCTTTTTTATGGCTGCATAGTATTCCATGGTGTATACGTGCCATATTTTCTTAATCAAGTCTATCATTGATGGACATTTGGGTTGGTTCCAAGTCTTTGCTATTGTGAATAGTGCCACAATAAATGTATGTGTGCATGTGTCTTTATAGCAGCCTGATTTCTAATCTTTTGGGTATATACCCAGCAATGTAATGGCTTGGTCAAATGGTATTTCTAGTTCTAGATCCTTGAAGAATCACCACACTGCCTTCCACAATGGTTGAACTAGTTTACACTCCCACCAACAGTGTAAAAGTGTTCCTATTTCTCCACATCCTCTCCAGCACCTGCTGTTTCCTGACATTTTAATGATCGCCATTCTAACGGGTGTGAGATGGTATCTCATTGTGGTTTTGATTTTCAGTTCTCTGATGACCAGTGATGATGAGCATTTTTTCATGTGTCTGTTGGCTGCATAAATGTCTTCTTTTGAAAAGTGTCTGTTCATATCCTTTGCTCACTTTTTGATGGGGTTATTTGATTTTTTTCTTGTTAATTTGTTTAAGTTCCTTGTAGATTCTGGATATTAGCCCTTTGTCAGATGGGTAGATTGCAAAAATTTGAGATGGAGTCTTGCTCAGTCGCCCAGGCTGGAGGGCAGTGGCATGGGCATGATCTCAGCTCACTGCAACCTCCGCTTTACGGGTTCAAGAAATTCTCCTGCCTCAGCCTCCCAAATAGCTGGGACTACAAGCATGCGCCACCACACTCGGCTAATTTTTTGTATTTTTAGTACAGACAGGGTTTCACTGTGTTAGCCAGGATGGTCTCGATCTCCTGACCTCACGATCTGCCCACCTTGGCCTCCCAAAGTGCTGGGATTACATATCCACCCCATTTTTTCAGCAAGGAAGCAGATGTTCAGGGCAGCCTCAGGTCTGTTCAATGATTGAGGGTGGCTTGTAGGCTGGGCACAGTGCAGGCTCTTTTGTCCTGGCCTGGCTGCTCCACACTGGTAGTCTACCTCACCTCCTACTTCAGGCTTCTCTCAAACGCCCTGCTTTGTGGACCTGTTACATTAGTTCACCAGTGTGGAAACAGCTTGCTACATATAAAGGTTGATGCTAATAACACAATTTTTCATTAATTTACTGTTGACTTTTAACTTGCAAATTAACTGATTAGTGCAGAGTATATGTACATGAAGTTGTAAGGTGTATCATATGAAAGATTGGAATGATTTTCCTCCACCTACTCTGAACACATAGAACCTGTATACTGGGCAAAAATATTTGGTAGCAATTTCTGCCCCTCAAGAGTCATTAGAAGAGGGGATTTTGATGTCTCAAATGTCATTGCTGAGACTGAAAATTTTCCATCCACCTCAACCCTTACTATGACAGGTGGTGGAGGCAGAGGGGCTTATTCAACAAATTCTGGAGGTCAAGCTGAGCTTTCAGAGCGGCCTGCAGAGCCTGTCTGAATGGGGAGGTGGGAGCTGAGCTTTCAGAGCGGCCTGCAGAGCCTCTCTGAATGGGGAGGTGGGGGTGCTGTGAGCACAGCAGGGCCTTCTGCAGAGCTCCACGCTGCCCGGGTGGTCCCTCTCTGCAGCTCCTCACTGCTTTCTCTCCAGCACCTGCCAGTCACCCGCCAACCCCAAGGAGCCAGTGATTTCTACGACAGGCTTATGGCCTAGTTGAACTGGCTGTCTCTCTATCCAGGGGCATGGTTTCTCCCTGTGCCTGCGACAGGGGCCTCTAATCATTCTCTCTCCCTCTGCCCTGGTGTCAGCCGCAAATCCCAGCAGGCTGGTTAAAATGTGCACCTGTCGAGGAGCACACTGTCAGGAGGATTTGCTGGCGGTTGGGCCTCACTGCTGCCTCCACCTGGAGAGAGGGCTGAGCCTGCAGAGGTGCCTTTGGCCTGAGTCCCTTTCATCTTTACCCTCAGGAAGCTTGGAACCAGCACAGACCAGGGCCGTGCCAGGGCTCTGAAAGCTGGAGACAAGGAAAGACAGTGAGAAGAGAAGGCACCTGGCCAGCAGGTGTCCCTGACTCCCTTCTATTTCTGCAGCCTCCCCTGCTGGGCTTCAGAGCCACGAATGCTCCTGTGAGTGCAGCCCTGGCTCTTTGAGTTAGCAAAACAGATTGATGGAAACAAGTTTCTGCACCAGGCTCTTGCTTATCACAGTGATTTCAAGATGATTTTCAACTTTTTTCTGCTCTGGGGCCTTAGATGTTCAGATGGGACAGAAATGAAGGCTGTGTGGGTGGGATGAGCCACTTGCCAGGCCTCTGGCCTTCCTGTTCGCTCAACAGTGAAGAGGGGACAATACACTTCCCTGCCTGCCACGGGGTCATGTGAAGAAGGAGAGCTGATGGAAGATTACTTCATTTGAAAACATTGTCAATGTACAAAACAATAGAATTGAAGAAGAAATGCTTTATACTGCCACAGATTTTACATTGGCTAAAAATAAGTGATCCAACAGACCCTGTGCTGCATAGTTTTGTAACTTACTCAATTAAACAGCTTTTTGCTTCCATTATATTTATTTATAGCAAATGCAATGCGATTACCATAATGCAACCTTGTAACCTATAAGATTAGTTTTATTCTGGGACTCTGGTGACATCATTTCAGAAGAAAGACAGAGAAGGACAAAAAAGAATCAGAAAGAAAAATAGGAAGAGACAAGAAGAAAAGAAGGAGAGCGGCAGAAAGAAAAAAGAAAGATAGGACAGAGGATGGGGCAGAGGAGAGAAGGAGGGGAGAAGAGAGGGAAAGAGAGGGATGGACAGAAAGACAGGAAGAGAGACAGCGAGAGTCAAAGGCAGGAAAGAAGAAAAGCCATGGTAAGGTCTCTGAGGGCCAAGGGAGCATCTTATTTGTTCTTTTCTCTACCGCACTTACACAGTGACTGGCATGTACTGTTTGCTATCTAAGTATTTGGCGAGTTGAATTGAATCATTCCACTGGAGACAGAGGGAATAGGGAGAGAGAAGTAGAGAGAAAACTAGAGAAAGAGGCGAAGATAGAGGTAGAGGGAAGGGGGAGACATAGGGGGAAGAGCATCTAAGTGGTGTGGAGGCCAAATTAAAGAAAAGTAGAGAAGGAAGAAAGGGGAGGAGAAGAGTCAGTAGAGGGGGCGATAGAGAGAGGAAGGAGAGGAGGAGGAGGAAGGAGGGAGGAGGGTGGGTAAAGCGATTTATTCAGGGACTGTGGGTCTGGTGAAGTCAATCCAAGGATGGAAGAGACTCACTGATGCGGAGCTGCTGTCAGACACAGGGCGGTCCCTCAGGCTTCCTGGTAGGAACACGTCTCAGAAGCCTTGAGCTCCCACCCAGCGCCTTCCTGTCTCACCTCTGCATGGTGGGAAATGAGGGCTCTCCAGCTCAGAGAAACCGTGTCCAAAATGCCACTTCAGAAGCACCCAGAGAGTGTCTTTGCAACTTCACAGCCACTTGCGGTGATGACGTGGAAATGTCTCCAAGAGATACCTGGACCAGATGCCAGAAAGAGACCCGAAATGTCAGGTCCCCGCTTTTCAAACTGCTGTCCTGTGGCCAGGGACGGCGCCCTGCTCTGGGCAATGAGACGGGGTCTGTCTCCCTACCTCTTGCCTCGGCAACAAGTGTTTTTGTTAATCTCTCCTGCATTAAGAACAGGGAAAAAGAAAGGAATAGGGGCAGCCTCATCTTACAGTCTGGTGAGAGGAGAGAAGCATCTACGCATTGGGTTTCTGTCGTGTGCCATTTCCTTCACAAATATCATTTCATGTAACACGCCCGATTCTCTAAAGAAGTGTTACTATATTTATTTTCATGACTGCTCTCACCTAAGTCCCATCAGGATACAGAGACCACTGTGTCACCCAGGTCTTCACCAAGAGGAAGATCTTCACCTACACTTTGTGAGCTCGGGCTCAGAGACCCTGCCTATAAACCTCCTTTGCCAAGGTTTACCTGGCATCGTTCTCTGTCCAAACCCTGCTCTCCAACCAGAACAAATTTTGTGTCTTCCACGAAACTCCACCCAGGCACCCATTCTTGGTCTGAGTCTTCTCACTGCCTGTAGCCAGGGTCAGTCAGTCTTCGGCACTGGGTGTCTGCCATCTGCTACTTGGGTTGTCTAATTATTCTTGTGCTTACAAATTCCTTGTGGACCTCAGCACTATGAAACAAGCCAGGGCTCTAATTTTACAGATGAGAAGACTGAGGTTCAGAAAGTCCTGTGAAAACTTCGGTGGGTCACACAAACAGTAAATTTTGGCTCCAAGAAACATCCTCTTTCATCTGCACTCTGTTTTTAATAGACAAAAGCCAAAGGAAGTCAATACAGACAAACAGAACAGCTATTTAACTACAAGGGAGGTGATACTACAGAGAGAAGGTTGTCTGGTTTCTCTTTATAAGAACATTAAAAGAAAGAGTAAATACTCCTCTGTCTGGGAAGGCTAAGATGAAATTCCACCCCCAAACCCTCCAGACTGCAGAATAGGACGTTCCAGCCCTTCTCTGGCTCCTGAGGGGTGACTCTCCTGGTGTTTCCGCAGGGCTATTCGAGCTCCTGGCATTGCCTGGGGTGGCCATTGGCAGGGAGAGGGAAATGCTGTGGCTCTTCTCAGCACTCTCAGACACGCTGAGGTCCTGGGGGCTGCGCTGCCGGGGAGCCACCGCCCATTTTATAAGGTTCTTTCCGCCTCATTGCTTCATCCTTTGTGGTTACTTGCCTAAAAGCTAACGTAAAATCATCTGCATCCTTAGGAAGACACTGCAGATGGATTCCAGAGCTGTAACTTTCTTCCTGACCCTCTCTGACAAGGCATTGCTCAGTGCACTGACTCCGAAGGACCTAACTCAGCCACTCACACTGGGCTTTCGTGGGTTCAGGAACTGATGATCCCGGAGCTTTGTCCAAGACTTAGCTGGGCAAACTTTTTAAATCATTCTCCCAGGAAGCAGCTCTTCTGCTGCTCACAGAAAAATACAATCACGTCTCTTCTCCCTGTATTTCCCTCCTTGTCCAACCCAAGCCCCCAACATGTTCCCACCAAGCCTCTGTCCCTTTGCATTCTCCTCCTTGCGAGTTCTCTGTCTCTAGACCCTTCTGACGCCTCTGGGCCCTGCTACCAGGGCTCTTGCCTCAGCACGCCCTGAGGTTTCTATTTTTTTGCAGATCCTGGTCTGCTCTTGCACACATATTTGAAGCCCCACACCCCAGGTCCCTGGATCATCTATTTGTCTGAGCCGCCAAAGCCTCCACTGGCTCATGGCCTGCGAATGGGATCTGTCTGGCAGTTCACTTTTTCAGCAGTGCTGAAGACTTAACCTCACAGAAGAGAGTCTACAGGAGACCAAAGCCAGCTTCTTAGAGGCGAAGCACCTGGTGCCTCCCCGGGCATCTATCATGCCCAGCCCAGGCTCAGCCTGGGGGTCTCTTGCTCTCCTCAGGGCACCTGCAGACAAGGAGCCACTGTTCAACTTCACAGAGTGGCCACATTCTCGCCCCGGTCTTGAAAGAATCCCAGACTGTAATGGAGAAAGATCAACGTGGGAGGAAGAGGTTTGCTCACTTTCTAACTTGTTCTCTCTCACTCACCTAAATCTCTGTCTTCAGACATTGCCCTTGGTGCTGTCAGGAGACCTGATGCCCAGCTGGGGCCCTCAGCACCAATTCTCCCCTGGGCAGACACTAGGCAGTGTCTGGGTTTGCTCAGGGCCCCCTCCTGCTGCCGCAAACGTTCCTGCCAGGACCCTGTACACAGAGAAGGCTGCAAACAGAGAAGGCTGCAAACAGAGAAGGCTGTAAACAGAGAAGGCTGCATCCTCTGCAGGGACTCCTGGTGCCACGTGTTCTGTGAGTCAACAGATGTATATGACATTTACTTGGAGCCAACACAAGATCCTGTTCTCCCATCTCCTGGTCGTGAGCCATATGTCCTACAGACAGCGTGATCAGCTTGGTCTCTTAGTTTTACTGGGCAGCCCATAATTATGTCCACAGTGATGCGTGTCTGGAGCACACATTACTGAATTCCTACAGACGGGGGTTTGAGTTCTCACTCTGCAGTTTATTAGCTAGACCACCTGGTAAAATCACTGTCACTCTGAATCTCAGTTTCCTTAGCTTTAGAAAGAGTTTAATTATACCAACTGTATAAATAATGTTCCAAGAATAATTAATGAGATAATGCATTTAGAGCCATCACCACAGTGCCCCGAAGAAGTAAAAATGGAGTAACAAGCTTTCTGCCTTCGGGACCTGGTCCCTGTCTTTGGGGACAGCACGGTGGCTCTCAGGAGAAAGTGAGGGGCGACACCACAACCTCAGCTCAGCCCCATGCTCCCGCATTCCAAGGCTCTGATGAAAGGTGTTTCTATTTGCCAAACTTTTACATTGACATACACTTGCCACAGGACCCTGTAGGTTGTAGTAACATGGGGTGGATAATAAATTGTCCCATGGCTCTCTGTTTCCTTTTTTTCTCAAGAGGACCACCTCTAGAATTAAAAGGATGCTGTTGAATTGTCTAGAAGCCCAGCGAGCTGGGACCCACCTCTCCGATGCTGATGAAAGGGTCCAGCCACGCAGTGGGTGTCTGCTGCTCTTTGAGGAAAGAATGAGGTTATGAAGTAGGAGAGTGTGAATGCATTCTGCTTGCAGGCCTCACTCCTTACCTCTCTCCTATCCTCTTCTTCCAAGCATGCTTCATGACAACCATCGGTTGTTGCTTAGGAGATATCCCTGTCACCACGGACAATGGAGATTCTTTTCTTTTCTTTTCTTTTCTTTTTTTTTTTTTTTGAGCTGGAGTCTTGCTCTTTCACCCAGGCTGGAGTGCAGTAGCGCGATCTCGGCTCACTGCAAGCTCCGCCTCCTGGGTTCGCGCCCTTCTCCTGCCTCAGCCTCCTGAGTAGCTGGGACTATAGGTGCCCACCACCTCGCCTGGCTAATTTTTTGTATTTTCAGTAGAGACGGGGTTTCACCGTGTTAGCCAGGATGGTCTCGATCTCCTGACCTCGTGATCCGCCCTCCTTGGCCTCCCAAAGTGCTGGGATTACAGGCGTGAGCCACCGTGCCCTGGCCGGAGATTCTTTTATGCTATCGAAAGCTTGGTCCTCTTAAAATGAGTTAAGGAAGAGCCAGAGGGATGCAGGCAGGGCTGTGTTGTGAGTGTGGCTGTATTCATGAGAGAATCAAGGCAAGAGAGGAGAGGGTGCGAGTGAGGAAGGCCAGCCTTAGTGCTTCCAAATTCCAGTGTCTGTTTATATGCGAACACATTCCTTGGATTTTGAAGACATTCACTCTGCCTTGTCACTCCTAATTTCCTTTTTCCAGCTCATAACACTGACACACACACATATACAACATACACACATGGCCACACACACATACATAAGCACACATATGTGCATACATACACATGTGCCCACGTGCACACACACATACACATGCACACACACGCTTACACACGCATATGTGCACACGGACACATACCTATGCGTGCCCACAGATTTCGTTCAGTAAGCAAACTACACTTAGTGGTGAATATGAACCGTCAATCAAATGCTGAGAAGAGCTGGGGGAATGCAAAGCTGAGTGAAAACTGGTTCCTGCCTCATACAGTTTGTCTGTGTCCCCACCCACGTCTCATCTTGAATTGTCGTTCCCAATATCCCCCAGTGTCATGGGAAGGACGTAATGGAATAAGAAAAGCCGTTACCTCCATGCTGTTCTCATGACGGTGAGGAATTCTCACGAGCTCTGATGGTTTTATAAGGGGCTTTTTCCCCGTTTGCTCTGCACTGCTTGCAGCTGCCATGTGAAGAACGACATGTTTGCTTCCTCTTCTTCCACGATTGTGAGTTTCCTGAGGCCCCCTCAGCCCTGCGAAACTGTGAGTCAATTAAACCTCTTTCTTTTATGAATTACTCAGTCTTGGGTATGTCTTTATTAGCAGCATGAGAAGGGGCTAATATCCTGCCCACGAGGCTTTTACAATGAGCTGGAAGGTAAACGCACGGGTAACCCACAAGCAAGGTGATACTGGCTTGTACTAAAATGGAAGCTTGGGACAATTCCGAAGACAAGCAGTAAGTCTAGAACAGGAGTCAGGAGAACAGCCTCAGCCCCGGCTCACTGCAGAGCCTCAGGACGTTGCTGTGCTGTGTCCTCGTATTTAAAGTGTGGATGAAGACACTTGCCTCAGAAGGCAGCTCAGAGAAGCAGACAAACGCTGCTCTAAAAGCTGCAAAAATAAGGGACGATTATTGCAAAATCCATGGGGGTATCAGAAGACGGAACTGAAGAGGGTGAGGCTGAGACAGCCCAGAGTCAGCAGGCGAAAGTCCAGCAGAGAGTCAGCAGGCGAAAGTCCAGCAGAGATGATACACAGGCCTAGAGAAAACACTGTGGAGAAAGCAGGTGGAACACGCTGCCGGCCTCAGGGCACAGATTCCAATCTGTTACTTTGTAGCAAAATTGGTACAAATTTAATCCTCGCATTTCTCTTCCTGCCTCAAACCCAGGCCAGCAGACCCTCCTCCCAAAGTCATGCACACCTGGCGATGAGCTTGGCCCACATCCTGCAGAGCAAAGGTCACCTTGTGTCCAGGGTCAGAATGCGCCAGCCTTGCCTTCAGAGCCGCTGACGTGTACGTCCTGAGCCCTGCCTGGCTGAGGCTTGTTTCTGTGCAGCCAGTGTCTCCTCCCTGACTTAGGGAGCTCTTCTCACCGTGGCTCGTTTCAAACTGCACAGTTCTAGGTGTCCGAGAGCGGAGGGGCCTTTGACGGTCAAAACCCGTCTCTCTGAGGCTCGGTTTCCGGGGCCCCACAATAGATAAAAATACCCAGCTCGTGAGAGCGTCTTGAAGGTAAAACAGGTGTGCAGTGTGACAAGGTCACAAAGAGGTGAAAGTTGTACTGATTTATTTTGTCTCCAGTGTACCCAAGCCACCCTCCAAACTGAAAGCTTGTCACTGACCCACCGGAAACCCTGCCGTGAGCTACAGCCTCATGGTTCTTTCCTCTCACCAGAGGAGTGTGTGAGTCACTTTTCTTTTCCAGCTGGTGATCCTTTCTGTATTAGTCATTCATTAATTCTGCAGAGTTTAATGAGTGGCTGCTTGTGCCCGCCTCTTACTATTCCAACTCCCTCTCTCATTAATTCACACGAACGAATTCTCTCATTCGAACAAAATGTGCATTCAAGGAGCCTTCCTCACAGCACCCTGTGGCTGTGGAGTGATGCCAAGTGGCTCACAGGGACTGCAGCCCACGTGCTTGGTCCATGAACGACCTTCCAACCTGCCAGGCTCAACCCGGTTTCCGGCCTCTACATGCAGCCTCCTCAGCACAACGAAGCCCCTGGATCCCTGTCTGCGGAGTGTCAGCCCTTCTACCGGAAGCTTCAACAGCTACAGCCACACGCTCAGGGGCCTGACGGTAAGGATCCCTATTACCGGCCCAGCTCCGACCCAGCGCCCGGAATCTGAGAGTGTGGTTTCTGAGCCCAAGCCCCAGCCTGGGCTTTAATCCTCAGAACTCTCTTTATGTCCTGGGTCCTGCTTTAGTGAATGCCCTAGCACCCCGAGGCTCTCCTGCGTAGGTATTGGCAGCCCATCCCGAGAATGGGCCCTCAGCTCTAGGCTGACAGGGGCTCTGCTCCCTGTGAAGACACTTCGGTGGGGCTCCGCTGCCTGGACTCCCAAGTCCCACCCGCTCTGTGTGTCAGAGGAACTTTTGCTTCTTTGCTTTGGACCCTGCCTTTCCCGACTCTCTGCCTGGTCCACCACTGTCATGTGTATTTAGACGTCCTTCTTGGCCAACCAAATGGAGCTACCACCTGTATCAACAGCACAATCAATTACCCTCAGGTGCAATCCCACCTGTGTGGGAGGGGTCTAGGTGCAATCACTCACCTGGTCTCCTACTAGTTCTGATGAATTCTGGAGATAAGACCCAGCAAACTGGATAAGCAGAGTCCGCCTTCCTCACCCCGTGTTGAGCAGATTCCTGGGGTCGCTGTCCACTCTCCCATCTCTCGCATGGTCCCAGGAGCTCTAACACGCCCCGGCTTTGTGTCGACCTTCGAGGCATTCTGTCCTTTCCTCCGTAAGGAGCTGAGGCAGAGAGGCTGTGGACGGGGCCCGCGGGGATCTGGACTGGGCTGTGCTGCCTCTGTCTGCCATTGCTCCCCTGCACGTCTTCACAGCCACACGTGTGACCTTAGAGGGACCATCAGGGTCAGTGCTTATCCCTGCAGGAAAAGCAGTAAAGGACCATGGGCTCGTTTGATGGACCGAAGACAATAAAGGGGCCGATGTTAGACAAAACGGGAAGGACACCACGCAGTCAGCGTCACAAACCCTGCCATTTATCCAGAAAGGGAAGAAAGGCTTGGCATAATTAATCAGTACCTAGAATACAATTTCACAAGAGAATAAGCAGAAGACACATGAAGTAATAAATGCATTGCAAAATCCAGATCTTAAGCTGAGTCTTGATATTTTTTTGAAAGTCAATTATTTTCAGCAATGCCTGAAAACCTTATTGTTTAGCAAAGTAAGAAAAAGAGTTGTGGGATAGAGAACGGTGTGGTGCACACATCCTGAGACGATACATATCTGGTGTCAAGCCCCAGGCTTCCAACAAGACAAGAAAACATGGGGCAGCTTGTCTACATCTCCGTGAGGGAGGAGGGCACAGGAGGACATTTGAGGGAGAAAAGGCACAGAAGCTGCTAGGAGATGGGTGTACAGACGATAAACGCCCTAAGGAGAGACAGGGAGAAGACACCCAAGTGCGCTTTTCCCATCTCCTCACTCAACAATCATCATGCAATACTTCTGTGACCTCCTGTCACCAAGATTTGTGGGGAGTTTCCCCACCAAGCAATCCTACGGATTCCACAGCAGGTACACCTGCGTTTCTTCCAATTCCATTCAGTTCTGACACTATCTACCTGGAGACGGCATCTGATTCCACAGGTTGGGGGCGCAGTCACTCAAGATCACCCTCCACCTCAGATGCCAATCACAAAACCCGGCTGTTTGGCCCGTGCTTCTGCTGGGCTGCTGTAAATTGGGTACTTATGACTCCCTCCCTGGGTTTGATTAATTTGCTATAGCAGCTTACAGAAGTCAGGTAAATGCTTACGTTTATGAGCTTGTTATATTACAAAATGCAGATGAGAAGATTCGCAGGGCAAGGCAGGTGGGGAAGGTGTGAAACTCCAAGGCGTGCGGCCCTCCCAGCAACTCCACACTGGCGGGCCCTCTGGGGTTTGTAGGAAGGTTTCCTAACGTAGGCGCGATGGAGTAAATCAGTCATTTGTGATCAGCTCCAGCTTCAGCTCTTCTCCCCTCCCTAGAGGTTGGGGGGTAGAGGCTGAAAGTCTCAACCCTCTGGTCCTGTCTTGGTCTTTCCTGTTACCAGTGCCCCGTCCTGAGGCTGCCTAGGGGCTGCCACCCACCAGTCAGCTTGTTATCGAAAAAAGACGTCACTGTGGAGTTTCCAGGAGTTTCCGCAGTTACACACCAGGAAAAGGAGAAACAGGCCAAATACATATTCCACAATATCACAATCCCTGAAAGGATCGACACAGAAAAAAACGAGAGAGAAAACATAAATTATCAACGTTGGAAATAAGACAGGGTCCAGTCTAGATGAGCTGTCTTCCATCAGCGTGTTAAGTTCTGTTACAGAGACAGTCATGGAGCTTTGCATCTCTCAGGCTCGGTTCTGGTTCCTTCTATGATGTGTCTATGTCTGTTTTCTGTTTGTAATTTACTTCCTGCAGGCCATGTTTCTCATCTCCAAGGTGCAGCTGTTCTGGGTCTGTCAGAAGGATCTGAGGTGCTTGGTGAGTTCTCTCAATCCCATGGGACGGAATCCCATGTCTCCCAGCCCTGCCTCTATTCTGCTCTCAGCCAGAGAGGCCCCCTCTGCCAGGCCAGCGGAGTCTGAGCCTGCACATGCACAGCCAACCCTGAAACGAGGTCACAGACATGGAGAACCCATGTGGACGCCTGCCCTCACCCACCATGTGCCCACAGGCGCCGCATGCCTGCCTCTGCAGCTGCGACTCTGATCTGAGCTCGGCTCCAGGGCTCAGCGAGGCTGTGGCTCTGCCTGCCACTCTGCTCCCCACTGCCCTTTGCTGTGGCCAGGAGGCAGAAAGTCATGGTGACATTGGGGTGACAATGGGCTCACTGCGTGTCTCTTCTCTGTGTCCATTGTTCTATGCCACCTGCTGATTGATGCTGGAGGGTTAGTCCAGTACCAGTGACCATCCCACACCGGAAAGCGAAACTCCACATGTGCACAGACCGTGTTGCGGAGGCTAATGAGCATCTCCGGTGGTTCCAAATAAGAGAGTGCGTCAAGGGGCAGTGCCTTGTTTCTCGGAGGCAGAGAGGGCAGGGCTGCAGAGGCACCATCTCTGATACTTGCCTGGAATACCCCAGGCTGGGACAGCCACACTCTCCCTGTGTGGTGGGGGCAGCACCGGGCCGGGCCCTCTCTCCAGGGCCCACTGAGGCAGGAACAGGAGCAGCGCCCCTGCATCACAGACCCAGTGACTCCACGGCCAGGTGAAGCTGGGCACACAGCCCCTGTCATCTGGCCGCTGCTCCCAGGGCTTCGCCCTCTCCCTCACCACTCTGTCTACACCTCGATCCATCCCCAACATCTTAATCTCCAATCAGCCAAGCCTAGGACTGACACTTATGACACTTGTAACACTTCATAGTATGGAGCACGTTATGACTTTGGAAGAATAAATCAATTTGTGGCCCCTCTGAGAAGGATGACATCCTACAGATTGAAGAAAATAAAGCTCATAGAAGGGGGTTGGCCAGTAGAAAGACACCAGCCAAATATGGGGCAGAGCCCTCAAGAATGGGATTGGTGCCTTTATAAAAGGAGCTCAGACACACTCGCCCTTCCCACCACACAGGCACCGTGGAGGCACCATCTAAAACCAGGAAGAGGGCCCTCACCAGGCATCAAACCCCTGGTGCCCTCATCTTGGGCTTCCAGCCTCCGGAACAGTGAGAAATCAATGCCTGTCATTTATAAGCCACATAACCTATAATAATCTGTACAGCAGCCTGAATGACTAAGACACATGGGTGAATGTGTCCTGCCATGCTTTGCGATGTACTGTATGACAAAAAGATCCCTAAATCTAGAAAATCTCTTACTCCCATTAATATTTTCCTCCAGGAAATAACAAAATCCATCAAGCATATCCCATGAAAGCAGCAAGTGTCTCCCTGCTCCTCTATCTTCCTGCAGCCTCCACGGGGAATCAGCCACGGCACACGCGCGGGAGGGCCCTGAGACAGACCGGGCCTGCCGCTCACCTCCGAGCAGCCACGGCACACGCGTGAGAGGACCCTGAGACAGACCGGGCCTGCCGCTCACCTCCAAGCACAAGTCGTGAGCCTTGATGTGCTCCTTTCTCACAACCTGGCCAGGAATCCCCGCTGGAATTTTAAGTCCACAGAAGGCAGAGATATGTGGGTTTCTCTGAAGGCCCAGAAGCTGTTCTAGGTTCCCATCAGCTTCCACCAGTCCATGTCCCCACTGACCACCGCACACTCACGCACACAACTGAGTTGCAGATAAAACAAACAAGCAAACACAATCTCATTAATGTGGCTTCTCTTAATTTAGAATTTGTATTCTTTCAAAGGCTATCTTTATCTTTCCCTTATGTGTTTTAAAAAGATTTGCTAAGCAAATTAAGAGGATAAATGCGATTTAGTAAAACACTTGAACTGTTTAAAAGAACAAACATATTAAGCTCCTTAGGCATATAGTTTTATGCTATAAAACCCCTCAGTCTTAACTAGGCCTTAAAACGTGTCCTCCAGAGACCTTACTGGATAATATTTTATTTGTGTTCTTAAAATATATAGACATAGTGAATTTTTAAAATAAAGTAGAAAATTAAGAGATGAAAATTAGGATAAGTATAACAACGAGAAAAGCCAGTGTTAATATCATAATTGAACAATACATTTAGCTTAAGTTTCTGGACATTTCAAAGCGAGAAAATCACAGCAATTTTGCATCTCAGAATTTGAGAGAAGGAATCATACACTTTCTTCAAGAGAAAGAAAAGGATCCAAGTGCTAAGTTACAAAGGGAAGAGCCACATCAGAGTTGATGTATTTCCTTGGAATTTCCATTATATTACTTACTAATTCGAACAGATCTTCTTACAAATGATCCAAGTTAGTGGTTGCTTTGTTTTCTGTGTAGAATGAGCTTTTTTGTTTTCTTTTGTTTGGCAAGGGCTCTTTTGATTTTTTAAGTTTTTCTGATTGTGCCTAATACAGGAGCAATATTCCAAGGACTCACACACACACTCACACTCATACACACACGCTCACATGCTCACTTGCTCATACTCTCACAGTGTCCTCACACCAGCATGTGCTCACGCATTCACAGCCACCCACTCACTCACCCACCTGCTCACTCCAAGGCTGATGCATCCAGGATGAACGATGGCGATGGCGTGGACCAGGCTGTGGCAGCAGAGTTGGTGAGAAGTGGACGGATTCAGGATGATCCAGAAGATGAAATGCACAGGACGGATGATGTTTGCATGTGGGGCTGGAGGAGTGGAAAGAGTTAAGTGTTGGTGAAATGAGGCAGGTGGATGGAGGAGCCATCATGAAACACTGGCTAGAGAGAGAAGGCCTGGATCCCAGGAGGCAGCCTGAGGGGGCAAAGCCCCCATGCCCACTCCACAACCCCACAAAAAAGAAAGAAACAAGGACACCCATGCTTTCCTCTTTTATTTTGCTGATGACAGGTGCTGAGAGGTAATTTATATGGTGATCTCCGCTCAGCTTCCCTGCCAGCCTCACTCCCTCAGCCCTGAGGCGCCATCTCCTCATCGAGGACATGGATATGGACAGGCCAGAGCCCACTCGTGGGCCCCCACATGGCTCAAGCCCAAGTATTAGAGGTGGCGCATCTGCAGCTGGAGCCCTGAACTAACTCATCCGGGGCCCAATGTAAGAGTCACCCAAAATTTGTACGTTATTACACACTCTGGCTACAGTTCCACCTCTAGACTGCAGCTGTGAAGGTGGTGGGGCTGGTGGCAGGCATCCATTCCCCTATGCGCCCTCTCCCTCTAGTATGCAGGGTATTCGTTCTCTACACGGAGACCCCAAACTGTGAATCAAGCAGGCTTCTGGGGGTGGCCACAGTTAGTTCCTCTGAGGACTTTGGAGATTTTGGCCCCATCACACTTATGAGTCATTTTGATCAATGTCCTCCCTTGCTTCTCATTGCTATGGTGAATTTATTCTCTCCTAGGCTGAGCCCAAGCCCGGCCTGCACAAGAAACAGGCATCCCATGTGTGAGTGGGTCCACAGCTCTCACTCCTCCACGGGCCCCTGCCTCACCTCCCTGCTGGTGCTGAGCTGCAGGCAGGAGCACAGCTGCCAACATTGGAAGAGATCACGTCTGGCAACATCATGATTATGGCCTAAAGAAATCAAAAGAAAAATGTGTTGTTCTCCACGTGTGTTGTAAAATTCTGAGAGTTAACGGGACAGCAATTAAATTATCATTCACATCCGGCACACTCTGGAGACACTTGAATGTGTGGTCACTGTGAATGAAGCCCAGCAGCAACTTTTGGGAGAGTTGCCGGCACCCAGTGTTCACGGCAGCATGGCGGGGGCCACAGCGGCATGAATGAGACAGACCCAGCATCAGATAAATGGCATTAGGAGACTGCGTCGTTTCCATACAAATGGGTTCTGAAGAGCCACGGCACTGTGAGTAATAACAGTATTGCCGCCCTTTTCTCCCACTGAGAGACATAAAACTACCCAGGAATGACACATTTGACAAGAAAGAAGATAATTGAAGGGAAAAGATTGTGCTAGCTCTGCTAGAATCTTCACGTGCACGATAAGACATGAAGCAAATATGCAGGTGTCTCTTCTCTACCTTATTCTAAATTCTTCTGGATAATTCCCTCTAACTTACATGGGCACAAAGTTGTGCAATGTGTCATTGAATGAAATGTTTACACTGACAGGGCTCTGCACACGAGGTGGCTGTCCTGCACAGAGATTTTGAATACCTAATGGCAGAGTAGATATAAATGGTTATACAATGGAAACAATGCTGGCTGAATGATCAAGATTATACGGTCTGGCCTGACGGACACAGGACACAAGATTCTGACTTCTTCTTGAGCATTTTCCGGGTCTTTGCCTGATGGCATGTCATACTGAGAAGCAAGAGCTATAGGCAGGCTGCCAGCTGGGTTTGTTTGCCTGCTGAAAACCCTTCTGTTACAATCCCACTTATGGAAACAGTTTCCATTTGTCAGAAAGGGCAACTTTGTGTGGTAAATTATATTGGAATAATTAAATTTTTTTAATAAGCCAGATAAGGTTCCATTTTTACCTTAAAAATGAGGATAGTGATACCTGATCCACCTTAAAGGAAAATCGTCAAACTCAATAATGATTATGATTATTATAATAATGATAATGCTGGTGATGGTGATAATGTTGGTGATGGTGATGATGTTGGCAAGGATGATGGTGTTGGTGATGGTGATGATGTTGGTGAGGATGATATGTTGACGGTGATGATGTTGGTAAGGATGATGATGCTGGTAATGGTGATGATGTTGGTGAGGATAATGATCACAGCAACAGTGCAATGATGAAAGCACCGTTTATGGGGAGCTATGAGGTGAAGAGGGTTACAATAAGTTCTCTGAAAGCATTGTCTTATGTAGTCCCCACAACAGTACTAAGAAGCAGGCATTAATGTCTCACTATCTCAGATGAGGGCAGTAGGCACAGAGGATCTGAGCAGTGTGTCCAAAGTCACCTCACAGCTGGGATGACAGCAAGCGCAAGGCAAGTGTAAGGTGTGTGAGAACAATCAGAACAGGAAAGTCCCATCAGATGTGACATTGTCCCCAGGTAGGTTATGTGAGCCACATAGGAAGTGCTGACTGCCTGCTGGTCTACCTGCCTCATCCTGAGCTGAATTTCTCCAGAAGCACTTGCTCTTCTGGGCACAGAAAGAGAGAAGCCCAGGCCCCGGAATGCTGTGGCTTCCCTCCTGGATTTGCTCTGGTGCTTTGGATGCCTTGGCTCCTGACAGGGAAGACAGTGCAGGACGTGGTGGAGCTTGGCAGAAGCCCCTGGCAGAGTTCATGAGCCCCCATGAGTTCTGACTCCACAGTGTTATTGCTGTTGGTCAACACGTTGTGTCTGTCACCAGATGGAGATCTCTGCAAAGCTGGCCGTGGTTTATTTATCACTCAAGCCCTCAGTGCATCGCAGCTCAGGCAGGCTCAGGGTAGCTCTCAGAAGAGAGAGGTGGAGTCATGTTCCAGAGGAGCCCAGCTGCCCTTGCCTTTGCTGTGTGGTGGGGATAATGGTTTTGAAGAGGCTCCTGTAGAAAGCGAAGGAACTTTGCCCGGCTAGCGGGAAGGGCTGCAGGAGCCCAGACCCTGCACTTTCCTGGATAAGTTGATACCCGGAAATCCAGCTGCCCGACTGGTTCCCCCGTGACACCTCCAGAAGCTCTGCCAGAGTCTTGTGCCTCCTCTGTGTCTTCACCGGTGAATGGGCCCGATCACTGCCTTTGCCACATGGAAATAGTGGGCTAGGCATTCTGATAAAGGATAAGGAATGAGACTCGGGGGCTCCGATTTTTGCTTTCAGTGATTGCTTCAGCCTTTCGCTCACTGCCAGAGCTGTTCCAGTGCTGCTGGCGGTGGCGTCTCTGAAGCCCCTGCCTGGCTGCCTCAGTCCTGCTCAGGCTCCTGCAACAACCTTGTTCACCAAAGGCCTTCCTCCTCCAGTTCTTTGGCCACTCCTGTGGCTGCGTGGACAGGGCCTGAGGCCGGTGGCCACCCAGTTATGTTTGCAGGTTCTTCCCCATGGCCCAAGTCCACCCTGCCTCCCCATCAAGGAGCACTCCCCTTGGCCTCATTGTGCAAACTAAGGGGGGTCCTTATATAGAATATAAATGAAAAATAAAATCTTAAGCCCCATACTTGACTGAACGGACTCCCTCTAGGCCAAGGAAAACCTGAAAAACTGAATTCCCAGCCATCAGGGGAAGGGAGGTTGGACATGCCTTGTTATGCCCTTTGGAGTACAGGCACAACTGACCGGTGTTAATGTTAAAAGGAAGATCCTAAGACTGACTAAACAGAGGCTTTGTGGCAATGAGATACCGACTTCCAACCTGATTCTGGTACCGCATCATCTGGCAGATAGCAGACCCTAGAGGAAATAAAAAAATTACCCTAAAATAGATTTCTTTTACATATTTTGAAATGGCCCTGCAAAGCTGTCCTCTGTGGAAGAAATTGGCATCTGTAGAGAATCTTCATTAACGCAGCCAGGCCTCCCTTTCAAGGCATTCCCCAGATCTCAGATCTTAACTGAGAGCCTCACACCTCTAAAGTCTGAAAGAGACATTCACCATCTCTTCTCTCTGAGGGCTGTCACCTAAGAGGCTGCATCTACGTAACAGTAACATTGGCCTCTACAACCCCCTTATTTTAACTCAAGCATTCCTTCCTACTGACTTCAAGTCTTTAAACAGTTTTGCTCTTTCAACAAGTTGCCAATCAGAAAATCTTTAAATCCATCTATAATCTGTAAGCACCTCACTTCTAGACATCCTCCCTTTTTAGGCTGAACCGATGTACAATTTCCATAGATCATAGATTGATTTATAATTGTACCTACAACTGCTGTCACCCTAAAGTGTATAAGGCCAAACCGTAACCCAACCTCCTTGGTATGCTTTTTTTTTTAACAAGGGGGAAGGCCCCATCTCTATCTGTCCATTTTAGTCTTTAATTTTTTTATCTCTACCCACTAAGAGGCAAAGAAAAAAAATTTCTACATTACTGTATCTATAATTTAGTGTATACTTTAACAGGTGATAATTTATATGAAATAAATGCTCTACAATGCTATATTTCAGCATGTTAAAAGTGGTGAGAAGGGGGATTATTGGAAAATTTTTATTCCATTTGATTCTCTAAATTTTCTTATATCTCAAGAATGGGGGTGTATATTTCTTACAGTAACCACAAAAGAAAATGGTTGGGGGGAAAATCCAATGCACATTAAGTAAGTGCGTTAAAAGCTTTCTGGGTCTCTTCAAGCTAAATGATCCTCTTGGGAGTGACATAAAAGCCCCATTCTTCTGTGTCGTCTGTTGGTTGAGTTTCAAGCCTAAGGGCAAAACATTGAAGATGAGGGCTAGTGGTCCTCAGAGAGTCTGGAAGGTACTTGATGCCTGGTCTGTATCTCCCTCCTTGACCTGCCCTGTCCTCAGCAAACCAAGAACGTGGTTTCTGTGCAGTACTGACTTTCTCAGGGCCACAGCCTGCCCACCTGCCCTGAGCACCCCCTGCTCAGCCACCAGGGCTGGGCTCCCTGGCCCCAGAGGGGGTCTTGGACAGGCCGAGTGGGGCGAAAGCAAGCCAAGGAGGATGCTGCGTTCCTTCTGACAGCTGAGAAAAGGGCTTCAGAATGTCATCTGGTAAGAAACATCAGCCCCAGGGCTGAGGCGGAAGCTCTTGCTGCGTCCAGGCCCTGAAAGCAGAGAGCACCGCAGCTCCTGGCATCGCCGTGCAAAGAGTCCACAGAGGCCCCTGCAGAAGGAAGTGCCTGGAGAGCCCCTTGGGGGGCCACTTTTGTCTGCATTTCACCTTCTCAAGCGGGCATCACCCTGTCAGTTTGAACAATCAGAGCAGGGGAGACCAAGGAGAGACCGTCTGCTGGGAGAAGCAGGTCACGATTCAGCTTGGGGTTCTCACTTTTGTTTGCTGTTTCTTTTTTTGTTTTTACTGCTATTTTTTTACTTATTTATATTTTTCCCAAACAGACCAGGACACTAGGCACTACTGTGTGGCTTGCAGATTGTGGGGAGGTGGGGAGTGGAGCAGGCCTCAGCTCAGACCTACTTGGGGTCATCCTCGCCTAGCCTCATGAAAAGCCTGGCCTGGGGCTTTGGGCCACACCCTGATATCTTAGAAGTCACGGTGAAGCAGTTCAGCAGGAGTTCAGCAGGACTGCTTCCGTAAGATACAGGTCACAGTGACCCTGCTGATAAGACAGGAAGTGGTGAAGAAGCTGAACAGTTACAGTTTACAGTTTACAAAGAGCCGACAGTTTACAAATGCCACGGCAATGACCGGAAGCCATCCCGTATGGTCCGAAAGAGGGAAGAACCCTCAGTCCCAGGAATTGCCCACTTCTTTCCCAGAAAACTCATGAATAGCCCACCCCGTGTTTAGTACATGATCAAGAAATAATCATGAAAATAGCCAGCTGACTATGCACTAGCCTCTCTTCTATTTCTTTACGTTCTTATTAAACCTACTTTCATGTTACTCTGTCGGCTCGCTCTTGAATTTCTTCCTGTGTGAAGGTGAGAACCCACGTGGCGTCTTAGACCAAACCCTGATTATGGGGTTCATGGTGTGACAAGAGGACCGAGGGCGTGTTCCTGCGGCTTCTTCAGGACAGGTGTTCACATTGTCACAGATTTGCTGCAGAGGCAGGAAAACCTTACAAGAGAGGATACAAAACAGCAATGTGCGATTGAGTCATTGAACCTGTGCAAACCAACCAATAAACCAACTCTGACAACCTCCCTCAACTGCTTTCGACAGTTATTGTGCTTAATATGTTTATTGTAACGTCCTTGTCATGTTTGGCTTCTGCAAACTGGATGAGTTGCCATCTTGAGGATTTGTTTAACTGCAAGGTAGCTAAACTACCATTAACTGGGAAGTTAGTCTTTTTATTTATTTACTTTTACTGTCATATTCCCCCACAGGAAAAGAAATAAACTTAGAAATTTATTTTTATGGGTTGTTTTTATTTTTAAAAATATTTTTCTGTCTGTTTATTCATGGTCCTCTGCAGAAAAAAAGGAAATAGTGCATTTTCTGTGAGGTGATGCTCTTAAACAGCAGGAATGAGGTAGAGTTTGGGAATTCCGGAAATCTTCTTTCTTCCGAGACCAGTGTGCGCCTGCGTCCCTGGTTGGCCAGACTGATCTGAAAGATGCCCATCTCATCCCTGAGGGAACATAATGCAGGACTGGGCTAGGGTGTGGTCTGGAGCCGCAGGTGGGGTTCAGGCCAAAGTCACATGCAAAGTGACAGCCACTCAGTAGGGCTGGGAGAGCCCGGAGCAGGTCCCGGGTGGGAGTGGTGTGCTGAAGGTGGGGCGGTGAATGGGACCAGGCCAGCTCCCTGGCTCTCAGGTTCCCAGTGAAGAGTAGCAGCCTGGGCACTGGGGAGGGTGGAGGGACTGGATGAGGAGTCTCTGTCCCCAGACCCTCCAACACTTGTCATGCACCTCTCTGGGCACTGGCTTCCAGAATCTGTAAAATGGTCTCAGAATTCCTGCCCAGGGGGCAGTCACGTTAAATAATTAATGCATGTGAGGTCAGGCTATGAAATGCTTCCTTCTTTCCACACACAGGAGATCATCCTCACTGACACGGAGAGCTGAAGAAAGGGTCCATGTTGAGGACTAAGGCACAAAGCCCTCTACCCACAGCCACATGGGAGAGCTGGAACGGGGTCCTCAGCTCCTCAGGCAGCTGTAGCCCTGGACACCAGCTCGATCACGGTACCAGGAAACCCTGGGCCACAGCCTGGATCCTGGCCTGCAGAAACTGTGGGGTAAGAAATATGTGCTGTTTTTAGCTGTCAAGTATTGTTACACAGCAGTCAATAACTAATGATGTGAATAGACAGTAAAATTTCAGACATCCTGATGTTTCTGCCAGCTCCTGACTCAACAGTGCAGACGGCCTAGCCTGCTCACCAACAGCCCAGCCTGGAATGAGCTGGTTCCTGACCTCAGTAACTGAGTGACCTGTGGAGGGATATGGTTTGGCTGAGTGTCCCCACCCACATCTCATCTCAAATCGTTACCTCCATGGGTCTGCGGAGGGTCCTGAGATCTGGTTGTTTAAAAGCGTGTGGCACTTCCCTGGGCTCTCTCTTTCTCTCTCTCTCCTGCCACGTGTAAGATGTGCCTCCTTTCCCTTCGTTTTCCACCGTGATTGTAAGTTCCTGAGGCCTCCCTAGTTATGCAGAACTGTGAGTTAATTAAACCTCCTATTTATAAATTACCCAGTCTCAGGCAGTTCTTCACAGCAATGTGAACACGAACTAATCCATGGAGCATGGCCCACGTGGGGTGAGGGAGAGCAGGAGAGGGGTCACATCTAGGTAGCCCCGGAAACTGTCCTGCTCTTTAAGTGTGGCTGGGAAATGGTAAGACATGAGCTAGCACAGCCCTCACAGCACGACGGAGGACAGGTGGCCATCTGGTGAGCCCCTGCCTCAGACGCAGACACTGGCAGTCTCCCAGCTGCCCTAGGGTTGAGCCTTCCAGGAAAGAGGCTCCCTCCTCAGGAGCCCCTTCCAGACGGGCACCATTCTGGGGACCCAGAGCCTGCACTGGGAGTGCAGGAGCAGTTTCTGGGAGCATCTGGCCTTATCCTGCCCTTCCCAGGGGCCAGGCTGACCTTGCATCTCAGTTCCAGAGAGGGCCAAGGCTCAGCCTCAAAGCTGGGAAAGCTCCAGCCAGGGAGGAGGTTGTTCTTCCAGGACGGAAGGTTCCCTCCTTCAGCACCACGCCCAGCCTTTGGCACCTCATGCCCTGCTCTCATCGGGGAAGCTTCTGTGCTCAGTGCTTGCAGGGCCACCTCAGAGGCACCTCTGGCTCCCATAGTTCAATAACTGATGTGATGTCTGCTGCTCCAGGATGACACGCAAAAGATGTCAACTTTTCTTTTAAACCTTCAGATCATACCACGCTAGATTGTACATCAATTTTCATAGAAAACAGAGCTATTTGCCCGCACATCCTAAGTGATTCTGGACTGGAGAATAACCTCCAATGATTCCAGAATAATGTCTTACACATGTTTCTCTACTAAGGCAATATTCAGTCTAAACTGCGTGTGAGACTCATCTGGGAGCTCTAAAATTTGTGGACGGTACAGCTCCATCCCTGGAGGACCTGATTTAATTGTCTGTCCCAGATAAAAGAGAAGATAGTGTAGTAAGCTCTATTAAATTATTATGTGCCCACCTCTCACCCATCACACCTCTCAGGAGAGCCCATGGCCTGAACACTGGGTACATCTCCAGCCAAATTCTCTTGCTGAAACCCCTGAGGATGGCACTCGTGTGGCCAGATCACCAACCACAGGCCTGTAGGGAGATGTATTAATCCATTAATGACTTTGGAAGGTGTCGCCAGCTGCCTGGCTAGTGAAGGAAGATACGTTTGTTCCTCTTGATTGCAAAGTTTTTGCCTTGTGTTGTTATTACATGTATATTGTTTTCTATTATCCACACTAACTTAGTGCCATTATCAGTCTACCAAATGTGTCTGGAGATGAACAAGTGTAAGTTTCATTAGAATCTGGGAACACACCACTCTCTGCCCATCCCTCAATAAACCCTTTATTAAACAAAGAAGGGTGTGGTGATACCAGGGATATTTTTGTAGATGAAAAAGAAAAGAGAAAAAGAAGGAGCTGCTGGTAATGGTGGAAGGAACTGCCTAAAAGAAAGAGATAAGAGCTTTTGGGGTCCTTTTTCCCTTGTTTTAAAAGATGGTGAATTTTCGCAGCTGAATCCATGTGTGGTCTCGTCCTGTAGGGCATAAGAAGTCTGACAGTCTTCCTTCGTTTTGTCTGGTTTTCTATGATGTCATTAGCCACAGCTGGCAGTGTTTCTGTTGGTGTAATCCCACCTGTATGCCTCGCTTTTCTTTGAGATGGTTGTTGAAGCTTGTGTTTCACATTTATACTAGTCTTCTCATCAAACAGTCACTCGGTCACACCTTTAGTGTCTGTTCCACATACATACTAGTCTTCTCATCAGACAGTCACTCGGTCACACCTTTAGTGTCTGTTCCACATTTATACTAGTCTTCTCATCAGACAGTCACTCGGTCACACGTTTAGTGTCTGTTCCACATTCATACTAGTCTTCTCATCAGACAGTCACTGGTCACACCTTTAGTGTCTGTTCCACATTCATACTAGTCTTCTCATCAGACAGTCACTCGGTCACACCTTTAGTGTCTGTTCCACATTCATACTAGTCTTCTCATCAGACAGTCACTCGGTCACACCTTTAGTGTCTGTTCCACATTCATACTAGTCTTCTCATCAGTCACTTGGTCACACCTTTAGTGTCTGTTCCACATTCATACTAGTCTTCTCATCAGTCACTGGTCACACCTTTAGTGTCTGTTCCACATTCATACTAGTCTTCTCATCAGACAGTCACTCGGTCACACCTTTAGTGTCTGTTCCACATTTATACTAGTCTTCTCATCAGTCACTTGGTCACACCTTTAGTGTCTGTTCCACATTCATACTAGTCTTCTCATCAGTCACTGGTCACACCTTTAGTGTCTGTTCCACATTCATACTAGTCTTCTCATCAGACAGTCACTCGGTCACACCTTTAGTGTCTGTTCCACATTCATACTAGTCTTCTCATCAGACAGTCACTCGGTCACACCTTTAGTGTCTGTTCCACATTCATACTAGTCTTCTCATCAAACAGTCACTTGGTCACACCTTTAGTGTCTGTTCCACATTCATACTAGTCTTCTCATCAGTCACTCGGTCACACCTTTAGTGTCTGTTCCACATTCATACTAGTCTTCTCATCAGACAGTCACTCGGTCACACCTTTAGTGTCTGTTCCACATTCATACTAGTCTTCTCATCAAACAGTCACTTGGTCACACCTTTAGTGTCTGTTCCAAACATGTTTTCTCATTTATTGCCTGATAAGTAGGCTGAGAATTTTCTAAATCTTTAACTTCTAGTTTCTTTTAGCTTAACAATTTCTCCTTCAATGCATTTGTCTCCACTTGCATTTTACTATAAGAAGTCAGAAGGAGCCAAGCTACTCCTTCAACATTTTGCTTAGAAATGTCCTCAGCTAAACATCTAATTTCATTGCTTACAAGTTCCACCTTCCACAAAACTCTAGAGCACAGACACGAGTGAGATAAGCTCTTCCCCATTGTAATAAGGATCATCTTTCTTCACTGTCCAATGCCATGTTCATTTCCATCAGAGACCTCATCAGAATGGCTGCTGTTGTCCACGTCCCTACCAGCATCATGTGCACAATGACTTTGGAACTCACTAAGAAGACAGAAGATTTCTCTACAGCTCTCCTTTTTTCTAACTGAACCTCCACCAGAATTACCTTTAAGAGTGTGTTCACAACAATTCAGGCTTTTTTTCTTTCTTTTTGTTTTTTAGCATACATACACATCAAAACCCTTCTAGCCTATATGCATTACTCAGCTCCAAAATGCTTCCACATGCTGAAGAATTTTTAGGTATTTGTTATAGCCAAACCCACACCCTTGGTACAGTTTCCTGTCTTCACATCACAGTGAGGATGACGGTGCTGGGACACAGCCAGCATCAGACACAGGGACGGAGAAGAACAAAGAGCATCTACAGGGCCCGCAGCTGCCTGAGAGGCCCCGGCCCCCTGAACCTGAGCTGTGAGGAAGCCACAATGGCTTTGCTGACTGTCACCCTCACCTCCTCGAATCTCCAGGAGCTCAGAGTGCCCTGCAATCTACACCACAGAGGAGCAGTGCTGGCATCTCATCTCATCAACTCTCATTTTACACTTTGGGGAGCTGAGGCCCAGAGAGGTCTAGGGACCTGCCAAGGCCACTGAGACCCTGGCAGGAGAGCTGCCCTGGGTGGGGAGCACTGTGCATCAGGACTCTTATCTGCTCCGCCCTTGTGCTTCTATCCCACCTTCACCGGAAAATTGTGCTGAGCACAAAGGCAGCTGGCTGTCTCCTTTGGAGCTGAAGACCCAAAGAAGGGTTGACTGAGCTCTACCTCAGAACTATTCAGCAAGCCCTTGTGGGAGGCCCAGGAGGCCCCAGGTTCCAATGGGGAGGCTTCAGGCTTAGGAGACAAACAGACCTGGCTTAAACCCCAGCTCTGCCTCCCACTGGCAGCATGATCTGAGATGATGGTAAGTTAGCTGCTTCTCTCAGCCTCAAATTTACCATGTGCAGAACTTGGACACAATGCCTACCTAGAGAACTGTGATGATAAACCAAATAGTCAATCAATAATTTTGTTTCATTAAGCAAATTACAAGTAATTGTTTCACATAAAACCTGTAATTGCTCCCTTCTCTCGAAGGAAGACAGAGAATTCAGGGAGAAAAGTTAATTAACACTGTTAGGGCACCCAAAATCACTTAAGGCTGCAAGAGACTCAGGGCCCCGAGAGAAGGTGCCGGGCAGAAGGACCAGAGAGGGAGCTGTCCCTGAGAAGCTGGAAGAAAGGAAGGCTGTGCAGGTGCTTCATCTGGGGTGGGAAAGACAGTGGAATCCTGTAGACAGGGGAGCAGAAGGCAGGTTAGAGAAACCCAGAGGACGGGGACAGTGGGTGTGGGCCCCTCCCACCCCCGTCTCGGGGCCCTGCCCCAGCAGTGATGAGGCCGTAGGCTGGGTTCATACTTGGACCTGAAATACCTGATGAGCACATGACCTTGGCGAAGTGATTTACCCTCTTCCAGCTGCCGTGTTCTCCTAACTGTGAAATGTGACACATATACACACAATTGGTGAGAGGGCTGCGAGAATGCAGACAGAGACCTGGATCCCTGAACTCAGAGGGCACCCAGATGCACGGTGCCAGGATCCTGCCCATCTCTTCCATCAGCCTCAAGCCTCTGGCAGCACAGGCACCCTGGGAATGCTCCGTGCTTGTGTCTGGTTCACTTTCCTTACTGCACCGCTGGAGACACAGGTGCCGGAAGGTAAGATGAGGTGTATAAAGCCAGCCGGGGTGAGGTTCTGTGTGCTAGGGAGAAGCCCGAGGAGGCGGCCCTGGGTCCGCAGCTCCCAGCACAGCTGTTTCTCTGCCCACAGAAGCATGAGAATGCCGCCTGTGCTGGCTGCCATCAGCTGTCTGGTTCTGGGCCACCTTAGCACTCCCTCCTGACACCTGTCCTCAGGCGGGGTACTCAGACAGAGGTCCAGAGGAAGCACGTTCTAAAAGTGTCCAGAGCAGAGGTGGAGGGTCCGAGCAGTGCTGTTTCTAACAGTGGCAGCACCTCTGCAAGAGGCTCTTCCTCCATCAGGCCGACCAGTGCCGTGCCGCCTGCTGATGGTGCCAGCTCTTTAATTTCTCCAGAAACAGTCCGATGTGCCTCTTTCTTTCTACTCAACAAATAATTCTTGGGAATCTGTGCCATTAGCTTCCATTACAGATAAGAATTACCAATGAAAACTCAATCAGCCACAACGCAAAGGGAGGCAGGGATCCACCCGGGTCAGCTCCCACGCTGCCGGCCACCGAGGGCTGAGCAATTGGCGGCCGGTGTGACAGGGAGTGGGCGAGGGCAGAAGGGCTCTGGCTGGGTGCAAGGCAGAGGTGCCGGGGCCTCTGAGGGAGCCTGGGGGATCCAGCAGGCTTTTCGTGTCTGGACCCCGGGCAGGGACACACTTCAGGCTCCAGTTTCTGACACAGACCCGGAAAAGCCTCTGGCCTTCTGGGGTCCCGAGGAGAGAGGGCCCCGCGGTGGCCGCAGCTGACTGCATTTTCAGCTCCCCTCCCCTTGCCACCTTTATCTTCAGCGGCGTGAAGTCTGGCTTTCCCTCCACGCACAGGGAGAGAGCTGCAGATGTTCTTGGGAAATAGTGACTTCTCATTAAGGTGCAATCTGCTTTTGTCTCAGTCCTCTCCTCCTCCCTGTGAGTCCCCTTCTTGCCCCTGAGTCTAGCAGAGTCAGCAGAGATGCCGAGCAGGAGCTTGACCACCTCACATCAGAAGGTTCTGCTAATAACGTTAGCAGGTGCTGTTCTGCGTGTGTGTTTGCTTCTTCCAGTCACACAATTCTCGGAAGCATGTGCTACAATTAAGCTTATTTGATGGAGGATGAAAAGGAGCCTCTAAAGGCTGAGTGATTCCCTGATGCCGCTCACCTCGCAAACGGCCGAGCTGTAAGCAAGCCCAGGCCTGATTTCAAAGCCACGGCGCCCTGGGCCTCGTCCTGGCGTGCGAACATCCCGGGGCACAGGTTAAAAATCCAGCCGCCCCCCTTTGTAGACCCTCATCAGGGAGCAGCACCCTGTCAGGCAATGACGCCTCCCTTGTTTCAAAGCGACTCCTGCCCCCGGACCTGGATTGAGGGGGATTCCAGATCCCTCGCTTCCGTTAAGTTAATTACTGATGGCACATGTAGAAAGTGAAACACCGCTTTTTACAGGAACGACTTTTCTCCACAAACAAAACAAAACAGGACAAAATGAAGACTGTAATTGTATCTGCCTTGTGCTTGGCATGCATTGCCCGTTCTAAAAAAAGACAGAAAAATGATCCGGAATTCTTTTAGATTCCCTTGCCTTACACATATTTTAATTAAGTCGTTCACCAAACAGACAATTATTAAGCATCTACTGTATGCCAGCTACCTGGCGAGGCCAAGGCACAGAGTGATTTCTTCTCCCAGATGAGAGACAGTCACTTAAGCAGCAGTGACTTCAGAGGTTCAAAGGCTGTCACAGGAATTCACTGGCCTGGTACGAAACAATTTTGCCAAACTCAATTATTTGAAGCTTCCTGTGTATCTTTTAGAAAATAGACAATTGTGTTGCCTGTAAACGGATGCTGATTCCTGAATTCCTTCACAGTCTGTGTGGCTTTTTAGTTTTTATTTTATTTTTCACTGTTTTTCCCCTTGGCCTCTTGCCCTGGCAGAAGGAGCTGGAAAGGAGGAGAGAAGACATATTCCTACCTTGTTCCTGATATTACAGGGAAAAATCAGCCTCTCGTCGTTCGCTCGATGTTCGTGATGTTAGTTTTTTCGTTATTATTAATAGATTTTATTTTTCAGAACAGTTTTAGCTCTGTAGAAAAATTGAGTGGAAAGTAGACAACTTCCAATATGCCCCCCTCCTGTGCAGATTCCTGCTTACGAACATCTAGAATCATGTGGTACATTTGTTATAATCCAGGAGCCAATATCGTTATATGATTATTAATTAAAATTCATGGATTATGCTAGGATTCAAACTGTGTTGTGTATTCTGTGGATTTTGACTAATGTAAACGCATAATGACCACTCACCATTAGCAGATGCTACAGAATTATTTCCCTGCCCTAAAACTCCACTGCGTTCTGCCTACTCATCCCGTTTTCCCTCCTCCTGAACCCCTGAGAATAACCGATATCCATTCTATGACCATACATTTGCCTTTTATAAAATGTCATGTAGCTGGAAAACAGTGTGCATTCTTTTCAGCTTGGATTCTTAACAATATGTTTTAAGATTGCTCCATTTAGTTTTATGACTTGATAGCTCACGTTTTTTAAATCACTGAATAATATTCCATTATCTGAATGTACCAGACATTCTTTATCCATTCACCTATTGAAAGGCATCTTGATTGCTCTCATTTTGGCAATTATGAAGCTCCTATAAACCTTACTGTAAAGGTTTTTTTTTTTAAATAAGTTTTCATTTCATTTGGGTGAACACCAAGAAGTGTGACTCTAAGTTGATATAGTAAGAGTATGTTTCATTTTTTAAAGAACTGTCCAACTCTCTTCCAAAGTGGCTGTACCATTTTACACTCCCAACAGCAATGAGCGAGACTTCCTGTTGCTTCACAACCCCACCAGGTTTTGGCGTTGTCAGTTGTCTGGATTTTAGCCAATCTGATAGGTGTGTAGTGGTATCTCGTTGCTGTTTGAATTTACAGTTCACTAATGACATATGATGTTGAGTATCGTTTCGCGCCGATTTGCCATCAGTATATCTGTGTTGAGGTGTCTTTTCAGATCTTTTGCTTATTCTTTAATTGGGGTGTTGGTTTTCAGTTAAATTTTAAGAGTGTATATTTTGGACACAAGTCCTTTATCAGACCTGTCTTGCAAATATTGTATTTCACTCTGTCGCTTGTCGTTACATTCACTTTTGTGGAGCAGTTTTTAAGTCTTTGATTTTGTTTGTTCAATTATTTTCTTTTTTCTTTTTTTTTTTTTTTTGAGATGGAGTCTTGCTCTGTTGCCCAGGCTGGAGTGCAGTGGCATGATCTCAGCTCACTGCAAGCTCCGCCTCCCGGGTTCACGCCATTCTCCTGCCTCAGCCTCCGGAGTAGCTGGGACTACAGGTGCCCACCACCACGCCTGGCTAATTTTTTGTATTTTTTAGTAGAGACGGGGTTTCACCGGGTTAACCAGAATGATCTCGATCTCCTGACCTCGTGATCCGCCTGCCTCGGCCTCCCAAAGTGCTGGGATTACAGGCGTGAGCCACCGTGCCCGGCCTGTTCAATTATTTTCTTGTTGTGAGGATGAGAGTGATGACTTCCAACTTCTTTATCTGCCAGACCAAACCCAAAAGTCTTTAGCTCTAAGTTTCTTATAGTTGTCCTTGACTAAGTTCAGGAATTTTCTGTTTTTAATTTGCTTGAGAGCATTTACCGTGACTGGATGTTTAACACTGTTGAATGTTTTTCTGAATCTATATGGTGATCATACGGGTTTTCATTTTTTTTTTTTTAATTTAGTTTGTTAACAAGGTGAATTATATTAATTGATTATATAATTACATTAACTGATCTTCAAATGTTAAACCAAACCTTCTTTTCTGGGATAAATTCTACTTGGTTGTTATCTATAATCTCTCTCTCTCTTTCTCTCTCTCTCTTTCATTTTTTCTTTCTCTCTCTCTCTCTCTCTATAATATATATACACACATATATAATATGTACACACATATATATACACACACACACATATATGTAGTTTGGTTATCTAATACTTTGTTGATAATTTTCATGTCCATGTTGGTTATTGGTTTGTAATTTTATTATCTTGTACTGTATTTTTCTGGTTATGATATTAGAATAATGCTAGGTTCATAGAATGAGTTTGGAATTACCCAGTCCTCTTTTATGTTCTGGAAGACAATGTTTGAAATCTGTATTATTTCTTCCATAAATGTTTGGTACAATTTGCCAGTAAAATCATCTCAGAATGGAATTTCCTCTTTTTGGAAAATTTTTGACTACAATCTTAATTTCTTTAGTAGACATACAAAAATTCAGGTTATCTATTTTTCAAGCACGTTTTGATAATTTGTGTGTCTTTAAGAAATTCGTTCACTTCCTATAAGATGTCTAATTTTGGGCATATTGTATACTCACGAGATCAGTAGTGAAGTCCTGTATTTCATTCTATATATTAGTGCTCATCTTTTTTGCTTGGTCTTATTGTCTAAAGATACATTTATTTTCTTTTTGTTTTCAAGGAACCAACTTTTTATTTAATTAACTTTCTCCTTTTTTGGTTTGTTTGGAATTTTATGTATTTCTGCCCTAATGTTAATGATTTACTTCCTTCAGCTTGCTTCAAGTTTAACTTGCTCTTCTTTCCATAGATTCTTCGGGGAGCCAGGGCTCCTTGGGTGCTGGGATACGCCTTCAGTGATTCGGCTGGCAGCTTACAGCTCGGCCGTTCTTATCCTCCACATCCTGCTTGTGCAGGTCCTCGAGATCACTCAGAGGGGAGAGAATGGGGCGTTCTCAGGCCTTTCCTAGACATGCACAGAGCCTGCAAATGTGCGTATTCTTCCTGATTTTCAGAAGTAAGTCTGAGGTTCCCTGTGCCTTTTCCCTTTCAAGGTGTAGGGCCTATAACCTCTTGTCAGCCTCTGTTGGTGCCACCACTTTTGCCAACTGTGGCTTTAAACGATTTTCACTAATTGTTTTTGACAAATATCTTGTTAATAAGGATATTCACATAGAGGGAACTATGAGATCAGATACAAACATAGTTGAGATTAAGCCTTTGGAGGGAGCTGCTAGAAAGATCGGGTAGTGACAATTTTCTGGGTTTGGTGATTTGAGGAAGCTTCAGATTCATTTCTCCCCTCCAGCGATCGATAGGCTGTTGGTTTTCCCGGATATCTTAGTTATGAGGTTGACTTTCAAGGCAACTGCAGTGCTGGGGAAGGGGATGACAAAGGCCAAGTTACAGCACCACCAAGCTCACTGCTCTCGCCCAGAGTCACCCATGCTTCTTGAGCAGATAACCTTTGGATTGTGGCAAGCCTTTGGTTGATTTCAATGCTCTGAAAAGTTGATTTTTAAAAATAGTTTTTGCAATGTTCTCATTGGTTTTTGGAGGATTAGACTCTCAGAGATCCTTACTTCAACATTCCAGAAATGTTTTCTGTCTGTGACACTTTAAACAGAATTATACCATTTTTGGCTTTGAACTTTGCATGAATTTTGCAAAAAAAAAAAAAAAAAAAAAAAAAAAAAATTTGCTTTAGCACATTGGCTCCAGTTAGCATGAATGAGAGCCAAGTTTCCCTGATCAAACTGGGAAGAGGCTGAGGGTGTGGAAGGAGTGGGGGTGCCTGGACATTTGGGGAAAGCCAGCTGGTGCCAGTGGCCAGCCCTGAGTGACTGTCAGCATGGCCAGTGTATCCTGCCACAGAGAGCTGAGTCCCTCTGTTGGCCAGCTCCTAGTTTCTGGCTCTCACACCCTCTCTCCTCCTCTCTCTCACTTTCCTGAGTCATTGATTTCCTCACAGGAATTGAAATATGAGGTCAGAGAGAGGAGCAATAATTGAACAGCCTTTAAATTTCATGCCTTCAAGTGAATCCCTCTGCCCTCATCTTAACCTCAGACAGCCTTGCAGGGGCTGCTGGATCGGCGGGTGCCTGCACTACTTATGGGCAGGACCCATAGACACACCCATCCCTGGTCACGGACTTCCTGGGCTGGCTGAGCCCTGGTCTCCAGGCCCCGGTGGGAACCCTTCTTGAAGTCTCATCCAAGTTCCTGCAGCTGTAGCTTGTGCCCTCAGGGAGGTGGAGAGCAGCCTGCTCCAGCCATCTCAGCCTAGCCAGCTGTCACTGCCTTGAGGGATGTTTGTTTATCACACAGAGGTTGCTTCTGTGACTGGAGTTGATTGCATGTCTTGACTGCAGCTCCTGCTCCCAAGTCCTCCCCACAGCAAAGCTCTTCTTTCTTGGAACCATCAAAAGCCTGGGAAGCAAAAGCCTCTGCCCACTTCTTTCTTACCTGCACCTCTATCCAAGCTCCTCCCCCAGCTCCCCAGGGGACAGACCAGTTCACTGACTCTTACAAATATATTTAAGCTATCAGAATTATCTTTATATATATTTTTCAGTCAGAAGAGTTGTAAAGGAAAGAATAATCATGCAAATCACGTTGTTAGAAAGTGCATCTTTATTTTATTGCTGCTAAATCATCAAATTTATTTTATTATGTGGCTAGGCAAGGGCTGCATCATGCCAAGCAGGCTTGCCTCACTCTGGAAGGGGTCCGGTCCTGCTTTGTCTAACAATTTTGAATGTGCTGGATGAGCAAGCCCCAGGAGTGACAGGTGTCAGGATTGTGGAGCAGGTCTGCAGGGTGCAAGTGACCACAATGCCACCTCTGAAGGAAGGTTTCCATGGCAATGGAAGGCAGGTAACTCTTTTATGGAGTTTGAGTTCATTCCCAGCAAGGAAGAAGAATTCTAGGTATTATTTTTGTTTTTATTTTTTTCTGCTTTTAGGATGATAGGAAGCAGTCTTCAGCCCGAGACCCATCCCTAGGTAAGTAGCTGAATTGGGGTTTTGTCCTGGTTAAACTTTAAGAACCAGCTGGTCTTAATTTCTCCTTACCGTTAGAGCACTGTTGTTTGTTTCGGTCTATCCTCAGCAGATTTAACCAACACTACCTGACTTGGTCAAATCCAAGCGAGAATTCCGAATTACGGTTAACAAAGCCTCTCTAATTTGGCCAAAATTCCTCGCAGCTGCCAAAGAGATAAACAAAACAGAAAACAAACAAACAAAAAGCCATGTGCTTGGTTTCTGTGTTTGCTTCCTGTCTTAAGAAAAAACAAATGTTCTTTTATTTACTTTTCTTCCACTCTATACCTCCTTCCCCCTTTGCCATCTGCAGTACCAAAAAATCTAGAGAAGGCTTCCATTGACTTGAACTTCTTTAAAGAATCCAGAACAAATGCACCCCTCACCCCTTTTGGAGTGCTCTGTTTTCTTTGTGGAGTCACGGACAAATTCGTCTTAGGTCTAAAGCTCTGTTTTCCTGTACTGCATGTCCTGGCCACTGTGGTTTGCGGGTACCACAGGTTACCTTGTACTGTGAGAGGATTTGACCTTGGCATGAGTAATGGCAGATGAGAGCTACAAAGTAGGAGTGGAAGAGGTGGGCGTGTGAGATTGTAAGGGCTGATTTTGAGAGATAAAATAAGTTATGTTTCTCTATCAGGTAATCATTAATGTCAAAAGCACACTGATGCAAGACCAGCATATGAGGCCCTGTCAGAGTAACAAGGTTTTCTTAAAGTATTAACTGACTCCTTAATAAAGGTTATAAAGTTTATAAAAAGCTTATGGAAGTTATATCTTGTGGTCCATATTTAAATTTTATAGATTGTTTATAAAATTTAAAAAAACAAATTTTATTGGCTTCATGCTGTTTTTATTAGGTCTTCTTGTTTGGAAAATTAAGTGCCCTCTCCCAAAGAATAAATGTTTTTGTCTTTTGTCAAAATCCTTTAGTTATCACTTTGGTCCAATGAATGACTTATTTTACAGTGACCTGTGATATCAAATGTTTTAAACCTTTGATATTTGACACACTTTCCAAAATCAACCTATAAATTATGCCTTTTTCTGACTTAATTAATCCTTTAAGATACTAGGTTCCCTAAAGTCCAAAAAATAACATAATTTGGTTTATTTGTTACAAAAATTATACAAGAAGCATTGTCAAATATGAAATGGTGTTTGGTTTTCTTTGGGCTGTATTTTTATAAATATGCTATTAGTATGTGTTCCAAAATTATGAAAAACTTCTACAATTCTTATATGACTTAATGTACATTATCAGTAATAATTATAATCATTATGTTAAATTATTGTGTACCACAGAGGTAACACGTCTCCTTGTCAATCATATCCTTGACTATGGCTTTCCTCAAACTTTTTGTCATCCATGGACAACTGTTGTCTTGTTTTGGTCCTCTTTAGAAGTTGTTTTCATAATCAGCTGTAAAACTCTAATAGGTCCTCTTGAATACAAGCTTCTGATAACTTTGGAGATTGTGACATTGGAATAGAAGAAAAACGCTCAGGACTTACGGATAGCTGAAATGTTCGTGAAGATCAAGCGCAACCAGAACTTAACTACATGGACTGACCTTATAGAGGATTGAAGGAACCTGTCTGACTTTCTGCTTAAAGCATTGTTAACTTTTGTTTCCTTTTCTTTTTTTTAGTGAAGGAAACTTTTCTTTTAGGCTATTGACCTCTTTTAACAGTTTAGTATACTCCTGTGAACAAAATTGGGAGCATTCTTGTTTCTTTCTAGCTGCAGAATTTGTGAGCATTCTTAACTTATGGCAATATAGTTATTTGCATCAGTGCCATAAGAATCTGTTTTCGTTTGTAAGAGGACACGATTGGAGAAACAAGTTGTTTTCCCGAGACTCTGACTGGAACGGTGTGCTTTCCTTCAAGGAATCCAACTTGACTTATGGATCCAATAAAAGCCCTTTGAGAAAACTGGTTTGATATCTTGTCTGCACAGTCCCTGTACAGGGTTCCTGACGTGTGGTTAGTAAAGAATGGCACTTCTAACAGGTCCAGGAGCCCCATGTCCATCTTGGACCTCAAGGAACAGGATCACCCAACTCACAGGTATTTGATGCTACAAATCCATGGCTGGGCTCAGCCTTTAAAAAGTCTTATCTGAGATTCCTTCTATGGAACAAAGTTACAGCAAAGCCAATTGAAAAGCCTTTTGAAAAAATGATTATTCTTGCTGCATTGTATACAAATAATCAAGCCAAGTGTAATAAAGCAAATCAGTCTTACCATAATTTGTCTTTAGTAAAAATGGAAAACTGGAGAAAAATTATGTTTCAAAATCTATAGTACACCTGTTGTTAGATTCTAGTCTTGCTTAGTGTTTTTCTATTTTAATTGTTTTCTACAGTTTGAACCAAATTCTAATTTTTCTTTGCTACAAGTCTTCAAAATAAGGTTTTCAAGTTTGTTTTTCTTTTTTCCCCCATTTTTTCTAATTTGGAGTGACTGAAAACTAAGCTGTGCTTTTGTAAAACCCTGCAAACTGAAGCTAGACAACTTCAGAAGAAAGAAGATAACAGCAACCTATTTACATACATAAGCCACTTTCATACCTGCCTACTGATGTATGGACTTCAGAGTGACATGCGTATATTGATTTTCCTGGATTGTTCTTTTGTTTGTTGTTGATTTTCTCTCTTCTTCCTTCTATTTTCTCTTCACAGGACATGAGACTTCACAACCTGCTAAAAATGAGCTTCTGGGCTGGGTGCGGTGGCTCACGCCTGTAATCCCAGCACTTTGGGAAGCCGAGGTGGGTGGATCACCTGAGCTCAGGAGTTCAAGACCAGCTTGGCCAATGTGATGAACCCCTGTCTCTACTAAAAATACAAAAATTAGCCCAGTGTGGTTGCGTGCACCTGTAATCCCAGCTACTTGGGAGGCTGAGGCAGGAGAATTGCTTGAACCCAGGAGGTGGAGGTTGCAGTGAGCCAAGATGGCGTCATTGCACTCCAACCTGGGGAACAGGAGTGAAACTCCATCTCAAAAAATAAAAAATTTTAAAAATGAGCTTTTCTAATAACTTGGGACTATCCATTTAAGAATAAACCATCCTAGCCATGAGAGATCAGATGAAACTTGAGACCAGAGACTCATTTTCTTTCAAAAAAGTTTCTCCAAAAATTTTGAAAGAAAAGGAGGCAGGCCAATGTAAAAGGAAAGCGGGGAGGCCAATGTAAAAGGGAGATAAATCTTGGGGCCCGAATTCACTAAGCTAAAGGGAAAAGTCAAGCTGGAAACTGCTCAGGGCAAACCTGTCTCCCATTTTATTCAGTCATCCCTCTGCTCACTGAGATAGATGCGTATCTGGCTGCCTTATTTGGAGAGGCTTATCAGAAACTCAAAAGAATGCGACTATTTGTCTTTTATCTGCCTGTGACCTAGAAGACCCCTCCCCATTTCTAGCTGTCCCGCCTTCACCTCGAGTTTTCAGTCTTTCCAGGCTGAACCAGTGTACATCTTACACATACTGATTAACGTCTCATATCTCCCAAAAATGTATAAAATCAACCTGTGCCCCAACTACCTCGGACACACGTCATCAGGACCACCCAAGGCTGTCTCACAGGCACGCATCCTTTTAACCTTGACACAATAAACTCTCTAAATTAACTGAGTTCTGTCTCAGATTTTCAGGGTTTACAGATGTAATGTGTTGTTTTGCTACATGTTTACATTGTAGAAAGAGTAAATCAAGTTAATTAACATATCCAGCACCTGACCTACTTATGTTTTTGTGGTGAGAACATTTAAAATACACTCTTTTAGCAATTTTTAAATATACAATACGTTATTATTAACCATGGTCACCATGCTCTGCAATAAATGTCTAAAATTTATACCTCCTGTCTAACCAGAACTTTGTACCCTTTGACCAACATTTCTTCTTCTCCCATCCCCTGGCAACCACCATTCCACTCTCTGCCTGCATGACATCATTTCTTAGATTCCACAGATGTGTGAGATCATGCGCATTTGTCTTTCTGTGTCTGGCTTAATGTGTTTTACAAACTGTCCTCCATGCCATTATAGCCGTTCTAACGAATGTGAAGTGATGCTGTGGTTTTAATTTGCATTCCCCTGATTATTAGCAATGTGCAGCTCTGACAAAGACTTTTCAGAGGCTTGAAGAGAGAAGGAATTACTGCTGTGGCTTCCTGGATTTTAATGAAATACCTCCGGGCAAGTGTCTGTGGCATGTGTCGAAGTGAGCACATCTGCCTCTGCCCGTCAGTGTCTGTGCGATAACCTCACAGACGCCCTTCAGGGCTCCGCCTTCATCAAGGTCATTCGTGGAAGAATCAGCTTCAGTCTCAGTGAAATGTGCCCTCTCCTCACTGGCTGGAGGGAAGCTGCCACGGTGTGGCCAGGACTTCGATGCCAGCCAGGTTGGGGTTCCTGGAGACAGAGACAGCTGGGGACAGAGCCACGCAGGGCCCTCGCAGCCTCTCCTGCCAAACCTGCACACCCCGGTGACCCCACCCTCCTTTCCACAGCCTCCTGAGGGCTCCCAGTGCCCGCCCCTCCCACAGATGAGCTACCCACGTCACAAAACTTGGGGAAAGCTTGGGGAATACGAGTTGGACACGCCCAGAATACGGAGCAGGGACTAAATTGCTTTCTCCAGATCCTTGGAGGTGAGTGGTTTTCTTAACTGATTGCTCCTTTGGTCCTGTCTTCAAGGCAAATTTCCGGTACCTCCCTGCAAAGATATGATATAATTAGGCCATCAGATACCACGTGTGCATTAGCACACAGGCCTCTGGTCGTGGTGGTTTTGCATCCTGCCTAGTTCATAGACTTCAGTCTGGTCCTGGAGACCTCACCAATAACCCTCGCCCTCGCTTGAAGTTGGAAGAGCAGGCAGGTGCTGAGAGCATTTGCATACACCCAGGCTCTGAGTGCCGGCTGCAGAGCTGGGAGACTCTCCCCAGCCCCCATCTTGGAAGGAGCAGGCAGGTTCCTCCCCATGGGCCCCGCAGGCCCCTCTGGGATGAAAACCCCGTCCTGATCCGAGAAGAAGCCCTGGTCGCTCTTCCTGTTTGGGCACCAGCTGTGGAGAGACGACATCAGCTAACCCCACAAAGAACTGCGGCACCTCCTGGGAGAGCAGTTGGGGAGCGTAAGCAGCCTCTAGATTGTACAAGAACTTCCTTGAAAAGCATGAAAATCCAGGCCCGGCGGCTCATGTCTGTGATCCCAGCGCTTTGGGAGGCTGAGGCGGAGACAGCTCTTATGCTCAGCAGTTCAGGACCAGCCTGGGCAACGTGGTGAAACCCCATCTCTACAAAAAACACAAACATTAGGTGAGCGCCTACTGCATACCTGTGGTCCCAGCTACTTGGGAGGCTGAGGTGAGGTGACCACCTGAGTCCACAAGATTCAGGCTGCAGTGAACTGAGATCTCACCACTGCACTCCTGGATGACAGAGTGAGACTCTGTCAAAAAAAAAAAAAGAAAAAAAAAAGAAAAAAGAAAAAGAAAAGTGTCAAAACAGTCGTGTTTGGGTAATTTTGCAAAATGATTGTGTCATGTGATGCTATTCCAAGTCAGTTTGGAAATAAGTCACGTTGTACCAGATTACTGCAAATCTTCCTAGCTAGATTTTATAGTCTGTAGGGCATGACTCCCCAGATCCCTTAGAAAGGAATTTGAGCAAGAAGACAAAAAAGTCAGAGTTTACTTCTGTCCATGAAAAGAGTTGAAGTCTGAAATATTTGAAGAGATTTATTCTGAGCAAAATATGAGTTACCAATGGCCTGACTCAGCGCCAGGACGCCAGGAGGGGCCCAGCCTGGTTTCGTACACTTGAGGGAGACACGCGGCATCAATCATCACGTGTAAGATGTGCGTGGGTTCTAGATGGAAACGTGGGACAACCGAAAAGTCAGGGAGCGGCTTCCAGGTCACAGGCAGATTCAAAGCCTTTCCTATTGGCAGCTGGTTATTAACTAAAGACGTGGAGTCCATAGAAAGGAATGTCTGGGTTACCAAAAGAAGCTGTAGAGACCAAGGTTTTCTCAGGCAGGTGAAGCCTCCAGGCAGCACGCGCCAGAGAGAACAGACTGTAAATGTCTCTTACCAGACTTACAGTCGTTCTGTCAGTCTCAAGGTCTCTGTGCTGAAGCTGATGCGGGTCAGCTGGGCGTGAATTCCACAAAGGGAGGAGGATATAATGAGGCATGTCCAACGCCCATTTCCAACTAATTTTTCAGGTTAACTTTGGAGTGCCCTTGGCTGAAGGGAAGATCCATTAGTTGATTTAGGGGTTTATAATTTTTATTTGTTTGTATTTGGTTTACAGTCCTCAAGCTGTAAACAGAGCCACCTAAGGTGGGGCTCTCTGAGTCCTTAATAAACTATCTTGTTTTGAGACCACAGGAGGGCTGTGTGGGCAGGAAACCCAGTGGTGGGGGGAGGGATCCCCTGTGCTTCTCCTCGGGCTCTGTGGGCTGGGGAGGGAGCAGCTGAGGGTAAGTATGAATGTGACAGAGGCGTTGGAACCAGAGAGGCTCCGTCTTGAATAGGGGCTGGAGAGAACTCGGCTGAGGCCCGCTGGGCTGTGCTCCCAGGAAGTCAGGCATTCCCAGTTACAAAATGGTGGCAGCTAAGGGAACAAGTTAATAATGTTTACTAGAGAGATCCGGGACTTCACAGACCCGGGACAGGTCCTCATGTCCTGATAGCTTAAGAGCAAAAATATTCTTAGTTTTTTTTTTTTTTTTTTTTTTTTTTTTTTGAGACGGAGTCTGGCTCTGTGGCCCAGGCTGGAGTGCAGTGGCCGGATCTCAGCTCACTGCAAGCTCTGCCCTCCGGGTTCACACCATTCTCCGGCCTCAGCCTCCCGAGTAGCTGGGACTACAGGCGCCGCCATCTCGCCCGGCTAGTTTTTTGTATTTTTTAGTAGAGACGGGGTTTCACCATGTTAGCCAGGATGGTCTCGATCTCCTGACCTCGTGATCTGCCCGTCTCGGCCTCCCAAAGTGCTGGGATTACAGGCGTGAGCCACGGCGCCCGGCCTTCAGTTTTCAAATAAGTTTCTCATTAAAGATAATACACAGATTCTTGTGGAAGACAGTATTTACACGAGATGAACAAAGCTTTCTCACAAACCTTGCAGTGGAGCATGTTACCCCTGCCCCATGATTTTTGCTTTTCTATTTTATATATAAACAGGCATTGGACCTGAGGCGGATGTGTTCCTCCTCTTGCTTTTGGGAGCTCCCTGCTCTGCCTATGGAGTAGCCTTTCATTTCTTTACTTTCTTAATAAATTTACTTTCACATCACTCTGTAGACTCACCCTGAATTCTTCCTCTCTGAGGGTCTGACTCAACTTTCCCTTCCTATCTTCCCTCAGCTAACAGGAGCTCAGCGCTTTGTAAAATTTATTTTCCTGGCACTTTCCTGAGAGTGTCTAGGCTTCCTAGTTGGCTGACCAGTGTCCATTCCCAGCCTCCTCTCCCCCAGTGACTTTCCACTACAAAGCCTAGGAGGTCGCCCACTCAGCCTCACAGCTCAGGTTCATCATGCGACCCAGCCCTCAGCCATGAGATGCCAGGGAACGTTCGCCTTCTCGGTAAAGAGAAAACCTCCGCCTCCTTCAACTTCTCTCTGTCTTGAACGAGGATGTAATGTCCAGGGCCGTGGAGACCATATGACAAGCAAAGCAGAAGAAGTCATAGGAACTGCAGAGATTCAGGTCTGACACCGCTGAGCCATCACCTGACTTCTGAGTTTTCATTATGTGAAAAATGGAAAGTGCTATTTGTTGAAGTTACTGTTGGCCAGTGATTATTTCATCAGCTGCTGAAAGCAGCTCCACCTGATGCATGTGCACTGCTCCTCAACCCCAGACTGTCGACTCTCACTCCTGCGGCCTGGGCTGGAGACGCCGGCCTCACTGCCTGCCTGCGGGTCTCTGAGTGTCTTGCCGAAGGACAAGGGCTGTTCTTGCAGAAGAAGGAGAAGTCTTCCTTTTTCTGTTTGCGGAGGAGAGGGGTCCCTAGATAGGGCTGTTTGGGACTCACTTTCAGTTCACCCGTAGACTTCATTTTCTGTCCAGGGCGTATGTCCAGTAGGGGTCACCAGGCTCAGGGAAAGGTAAGTAGCAGCTCTCACCCGGGCTTGAAGGCCACCACTTCTGTCCTGCCCGTTCCTGCTTAGAGTTTCCTGGCAGATCACAAGGGCCCTGTGCGTGTGAACCATTATCTCCCTGTGTGCACGGTTGTGGGAGCTTGTGCAGTCTTCTCTGAGGTTCTCACCTGCATCGCCTCTCAGGCTTGTTGCCAGATGAAGGAGAGTGGCCACACGTCAGTCACCTTGCATGGGTCCAGGACGTGCCTGCCATGCACTGCGTGGGGCTGCGTGGAGCTGCATTCCTGGTCCTTTCCGACGAGACCGTTTATAAGGTCAGGCGAGACAAACTCCGGAGGCACCAAGCGGGAGGTGCTCCCTCTTCCTGAAAAAGGCTTTCCTGGTCTACCCACATCAGAAAAGACCCCAGTTGGCTAATCCAAACCCTCCACACTGATTTTTAGGGCTATTTCTCTGGCTTCTTTTCTAGCAAATGGAAGGCAGCCAGTCTCCTGCACAGACAGTTGCTGATTTTGTGTGGTGTGAGAGACAGTTATTACAAGCATCTGTCAAACTCCACTCCAGACAGAATTCAGGCCGAGTCCATCCCCCCAAATGCAGGAAATGAGGCCTCTTCCCATGTCCTGAGCCACTGCACGGGCTGCCCTTGTCACCTTCGGAGACAATTACTGGCCAGTGCTCTGAATTGAGTCAACCCCAGTGATGAGCAGAGAAGCAGGAAGGACCGTGGATGCTGGAGAGTCGGGGAAGGGAGATGCCGTTGGAACCCCTGCCTGGGGCCAGCCCGACACGAGTGGCACCCGGAAAGGAAGGACTCTTGGCCTCCCGAGGGACTCAGCTTAACCCCAGTTGTTTCTCCTTTTCAAGATAAACCTGCTCCGGGAGGCACATCCACTTCTCAGTTTGGGCCAAATTCAAACCTTGCAGAGAATGCAGCCATGTGGCCTTTTTATTTAAATCCAGACTCTAAGTTAGTTCAATCCCACCAATCCCAAGAAAAGGCGTCTCCCTTTTCCTCTCACAGCGCTCCTGGTTTGGAAGCCCTTTCTGACGCGAAGCCTCAGGACTTGCTGTGGCAGTGCAGGCCAGACGTAGAGACAGCGCCTCCCTGGGAGCCGTTGAACACAGAGCATTAGGGAGGTTTGAAACATTGGCTCACTTAGAGCTCCACGGGGCTCCACGCTCCGGTTGGGAAATAAGATGCTCTTCTGCCCTCACAAATATGCATCCTGTCCCTTATTGTATTTAGCAACTTCCCTTAGTAGTCAGGGGTCAGGGTGCTGTAGAGAACCTCCAGAGTATGTGTCTCTCTGTCTCTCTCTCTCTCTCTCGACATATTTAAGATTGATGATAGACGACTGACAGATAGATAGATAAGAGACAGAGAGATGGTAGAGAGATGATAGATAGATAGATAGATGACAGGTAGACATGTAGATAGATCACAGATACATGGATAGATTTAAATATATAGACATATAAATAGAAATATAAATATAGATATAGATGTGGGGGCTGGAAAGTGTGAAATCCCTTGACTCTTGCATGATTTTGAAATTATGGGAAAGAGCAAGGAGAAGAATGATCTGAGGAACTCAGTACTACTTCCCAGCTTCATAGAAAATGGAACAGCCAGGCTGTCCTTGTGTGGGTTTAAAATTCCCTGTACACAATAGATTCCCTGGGCCTGCAGCACTTCCCTTACAAGACCTCTGTTTGAATGGGCTCTCCCTCGCATAGACTGTGAGGCCTTGATGTTACAGGGGTTGGATCGCTATGGAATATCCCAGATGCCTGTGCCATAATCAGCGTGAGAATATGCCCCGTTGTTATGGCACACAGAACGCTCTGCAGTTCAATAAATAAAACCATAGGAATTTAATTGGATCTGAGTTTAAATCCTGGTTCTGTTTCTTACTACTTGGGTGACCTTCAGCAAATTCTTTAGCCTTTCTAGAGCCTCAGTTTTCTTTGCTCTATGATGACAGTGGAATTTCTTTAGGCTTGTTGGGAAGAGTTGATATCATATAAATAATACCTGATGAAGAGATAACAGGTAAGGAGTATTCAGTGAAGCACTATTCTCCCTACTGTCACCACTCATAACAAAGTATTTTTAATCTAAAAATACTCAAATCTAAAACTGTTCATCCCTGCTTTTATTCTCTAGAAAACAGTTCAGGCAAATGTGTTGGGCTCTCTGTCCTTGTGATTCGGTTTTGCTCACTACAGTCTGCCGTAAGCACGTCTTGTCACTGCTGGGCAGGGCAGTGAAAGAAGGAGCAACTCTCCTTGTTGAAGTGCCCAAATCCTCCACACAGACCGTGACTGCAAGCCCCTCACAGGGGCATTGTGAGCAGAGCCTCTGGCACTTGCTTCTACTGAGGAAGCTCAGAGGCAAATTTGATGTTTAATTACAGCAAGGATATATTTCTCAGCTAAGCTGACGCGCGGCACTGCCTGTTCGTTTCCTTGGTTCTGATATTCATCATATTCATTTCCTTGTTTAGCATCAACCTTCATGTAAATGATTTTATTGTGAAAATGGAAAAAGGTAAGATATAAATAAACTTAACAAATCAAATATTCCTGATTATATACACACCATAGCCAGCCAATCCCCAGGTTACATCCCCTCTAGGTGTCATGGCATCTAATATATGAATATATGTATACGTATGTTTGTATATACTCACACAAGCATGTGCCAGCATGATTATGACTAAGCTTTCTGTTCTGTTTTTCCTACGCCGCTGCTTAATGGAATCAGGCAAAATGCTGATTTGGATAGACACTGTCATAACCCTTTTGCAAAAAAAGAAAATGCACTCAGTAAACAGTTACAACGATATCAACAGTGCTCATAGAAATGATTTCACATCAGAATAAATATACTTAGAGAAAGGCACACACATGGTCTGAACAATAAATTAGGGTTTGATCAGCAGTGGGAGGAAACACTGAAGAAAATGGGGAGATGCATCACCCCTTCTTGGGGCTCCACCTTTCTCCACTCGGGTGAGATTTCCTGCCTGAGACCAGTGCCACCTTTCTCCACTCGGGTGAGACTTCCTGCCTGAGACCAGTGCTTTCATTGCGCTGGGGGAGGAGAAGAGAGAAAAGGGGTTAGCTTCAGTTCCATAAAAATCCATGGAAAGAATCAAGAAAAAAACCGAGGCATGAAATCTGTGCACTCCAGCTTTGATTATGTGGTGGTGGCATAGCTGGAAATAATTGATTTACATTAAAACAAGAAAAATCCTACTCAATTGCTAAAGGAAAGAAGTTAATAGTATTTATTTTTTAAAATGCACTCTTTTTTAAATCTTGTTTTCTCTTTTCTCCAATCTGAGTAAACACAGATTTTTTTCTCTAGACTTAGACCTTTCTTCACTGAGGTGCTGCCTAGTTAGCCCTGCTTGTCGCTGTCCAGTGCTGAAAACGGTTGTCTTCCTGACCCGGATCTGTAAGCAAGCGTTATGTGATTAGCCTTGAAAAATCAGCAAATGAGTCTCGGCTCTTGGAACCAATGTTTTCTTCTGCTTCAAAGAATCTGTTCTCTTTATAACCTATAAATAATCAAGGCAAAAATCATAAAAGTTTAGGCCATCAGCATCACTTAAAATCTTCACAATCAAGGCTGTCAATGAATCACTATGCCTGCATTAAAGACGAGAGTACCCGAGCTGGTTTTGTACTTAAATAATGCTTCTTATTAGGTCAAGCACATGAAAACGCAGAGTATCTGTCTTTCTTTTACTTCCTGTAAAGTAAGACACACAAATGGCATTATTTACCATCCGTCAGAGTGCTGGAAACCATATCTATGAAATATTGCTCTGTCACACTTTAAAGGCCTTATAGCTTCAAGAATCTCCTATTCAAATATAAATACTTCTATAAAAAGAAAAAAAATTAAGCTTTAGCCAGCATATACACATTTTTACATGCACACCCAACCTGAGGAGGGACGGCAGCACCCAACTGAGCTTTGAAGTATTCTTGAGTTAAGTGCTCAGATGAAGGACCTAAGCAGGGTGCCAGAATAATTAAGGTGAAGGAAGAGTCTAGAAAAACATGATTGATGAGTTCTATAGACAATATTATCCAATTCATTTTTCTTATTTAGAACTTGAAAGTCTATTCATCTTTCACTCATTCATCCAGCCCAAATGCAAATCTATGCCTAACCTTGAGATCTGCCCAGGAAAGAATTTTTTGCTCCATTTAGCAATGCTATGGGTATAACAGTCTCCCAGAAAGCAGGAGGACGTAGTGGTGATGGAGAAGAAGGCACACAGCCTCTACCACAACCGTGCGCATGTTTCTTAGCTAATTGTCCTGTCAACTCTGTTGGGCTCTCTAAAATGGACTCTCTCCCATTTTAACACCGTATCTGGGAAATTTAGTTGCAAGTCCAACTTGCAAATTATATAATTGGCTCTAGAATTTCAACATACATTCAGCTGTAAATAAGGAGGTATTATTTTCTCAAAATGCATAACCTGGAGACAGGCAGCTGACGGTGTTATTTTAGAGCTAGCTGGTGTGAGTGAGGGCGTGATGGTCTTTCTTTGTTCTGTTGGCCTTTATTTTATGCTCATGACTTTGCCATGAGCAACATGGTACCTCCAACTCAAAATTATATCTGGAATCAAAGCAGAAGAATAAAAAAAATTTCATTAGTTTCAACTGTTTCTTCTATTTGGAAAAAAAATAAAAGTTCTAGACTCACCCCCAGTAATCACATATAATTAATTAGTCTGAGAAATGACATATCACTACCCCTACTGTCAGAAAGACTTAGGAAAATAAGTATTGAGTTTTCTAGGCCCTATAGTGAAGTAAAAAAAGTGTCTGTGATCGCCTAATTAGTGAACTAAGTATATCGACTGCCGTGCTGATAGAACAGGAGTAAAACCGGGGTCATTAAATACAAATTTGATTCTCCCCTACCTCCTTCTCCACCACACACACATACATACTTTCCACTGTAAGATTACTGGCTTGTTTTCTGAATTCATATCTGCTTTTCTATAAAATATATATGTTTTCAAAGAAAGGCCATTTTCCACTCCAAGTTGCTGCTATTTTGAAAACAATCTAAGTTACCTGTTCAGGCAGAACAACGTGTAATAGAAACTCACCATGTCAAGATTTAGGATCCCTTGTTTTTTACCCTGACTTGGTAAGAAATGAAGATTTTTGCCTTCTCTATACTTCAGATTTAACTGTAAATATAAAGAAGCATTACCTTCTACTTCCTCACACAAGATGCATTTTGTGTGACATATTTATAAATGGATTTAAAACTCTGTGTATAAGCTCTATAGATTGGAGTGATACCAATACTATCACTGCCCACTCCTACATACAATATCTGCACATAGCTTCATGGCTTAAAATCACTTTAACATGCATAATCACATTACCGCTTCTCTTCATCCATTTATATGGTTAGTCTGGGTAGGAAAACATCTTACATTTTCACATCAGGCAACAACACCTTTCACAAAGCACACATTTTTCACAATTTCAATTGAAATCCAAATAGCTTTATACGTCTTGCTTTGTACAGTCTATCACCCATGCAACAGCCTCATTAAGAGTCTCTTAAAGTAATGACTGGCATGATGCTCCCTTCTCTCTTCCATCATCTGCCTCCATCAGTGGACCCAAAGAGAGGAACAGGTCACCTGAGCGGCAAAGCTCCAGGGACCTGAAGATGTTGGTGAGCATTTCTGGGAGAAGTGGGCCTGGCTGAGGGATGATTTCATGGGAATGTCAATGAACAGTTCAAAATAACTGGTTCTGAACAAGACTTACTGTTTTCCCTGGCTGTGGATGAAGAGTTTCGATATAGCAATCAGGGCCTCCGGACAAAGTCTGCTGGTTAAAAAGCCCAGCCTGACCTCAGCCCTCAGACCAAGGCCCAGAAAACTTCCTGGGGTGAGGAGACCCACAATAAAGCTTAGAGAACAGGTTTTGAACATCTCCGAAAAACTGAGTTTCTTCAGGTTTAGGGGTGGGTCAGAAAGGATGATGGTGCTGAGGACAGAGAAGGGAAGCAAAGTGTTCATTTGCTCACATAACCATGCCCAGGCTGCTCCCTTCTGCGGTTAGAGTGCAGTGTTGGTAAAAACTGGAGACTCTGCATGCTCTGACCTCCCCCTCCTGCTGAAGTGAGGGGCCTTCTGGGTATTCTGCCGTTTAGAAATGCTACTTACAAGCTTTGATTGAAATGCATGGATGAGGCTGGGCACAGTAGCTCATACTTGTGATTCTAGAACTCTGGGAAGCCGAGGCAGGAGGGTTGCTCGAGGCCAGGTATTTAACACTAGTGTGGAAAACAGAGCAAAACCTCATCTCTACAGAAATTGTTAAAACTTAGCTGGGCATGGTGGCACACGCCTATGGCCCAGCGACTCAGGAGCCTGAGACGGGAGGATTGCTAGAGCCCAGGAGTTCAAGGCTCCAGAGAGCTGTGGTTCTGCCAGTGCATTCCAGCCCAGATAACAGAGAGAGATTCCAATAAAATAACCTAAAATACAGTGCGTAAATGGATAAACAAATCTGGTTTACTCATATAATGGAATATTATTCAGTCACAAAAATTAATGAAGTATTTGATACATGCTACAACTTTTCACTTAGCATAATTTTCATCATGTCTTCATTATTTGAGCCTAATGTGCACAAAATTAGACCAAAAAAATCAAGTACTGTAGTATTTCATTTATCTAAAATATCTAGACTAGTTAAATCCATACAGAGAACTAATTAGTGGTTGCTAGTGTCTGGGAAGAAAGAAAAAATAGAAAGTGACTATGTGAGGGTAAAGGACTTTTCAAAAGATCTAGACAGAGGTATGATTGCACAGCCTTGCAAATGTGCTAAACATCTTTGAATTTAACACTGTAAAATTGTTCTTTATGTCATATGAATTTTACCTCAGAAAACAAACGACCAACATTAGTGTAATTTACCTCAATGAGAAAACATTGTAGGGCTCTAATCCAATATATAGCCAACCTGACATCATGGGCAGCTTCTCCTGTGGATTCACGGTGTTTTCCACTGTCTTCTCTGGATCTGGCCGACGATTTGCTCTAGGAGACTTTCCACCTCAAGGCTATGAGACAGGCAGTGGGAGAAAAGCGTAATTTAATAGGTTGGTGCAAAAGTAATTGTGTCTTTGTCACTACTTTCAATGGCAAAAACCTTGCTTACCGCTGCACCAGCCCAGTACCATTTTCCCTCCTGCTCCCTCTGCCAGTCTTTAGGCCTGTGTTTGATCTCAGTGCGGCGTAAGGCCTAGAACTGAAGCCCTACATGATGTGACAGCTTTGAGGATTCTAATGCAGTGCCGGCCCCACTCTGACTCTGTCAGTAGCGCCTCCTCGTCAAACAAGCCTCTTTATTCAGGGACTTGGCACCGTTTCTGTTTACACCTGAGAGGAGGCCTAGGCCCCTGCCAGCCTGCACAGTCACCCAGACAAGCCAGGTGGTACTTCCTGGAAACCAGGGGCACCACACCCTCTGGAGACTGAGAAGCCCGTCGCCCACAGTCTCGGGCTGCTCTGTTTCTGAGTTACAAACGTTTGGCCCATCGCTTAAGAGTTGCCTCCTTTGGTGTAAAGAACACTGGGCTCTGCTGTATGTGGGTATCTCACCAATACCCACGTTGTGGGTGGCAGAACAAGGCCTCACCAGGAGGTGGGGTCTGCTGGTGTCTCAGTTTAGTTTTAATTTTCATTTCTCATGTGACTAATGATGTTAAGCATGTTTTATTATGCTTATTTGCTGTCCATACACATCCTATGATGAAGTGTCTATTCAGTCGTTTGGCTCATTTAAAAAATTGGGTTGCCTGTATTTTTGTTGTTGAGTTTTAATAGTTATTTATGTATTTTAAATACAAGTCCTTTGTCAAATATATTCTTGGAAAATATTTTATTTTTCTTCAGGTATGTCTTCTTTCTATTTTCTTAACAGCGTTTTGTAAGGACCGAAAATGTTGTTTTAATAAAGTCTGATTTTTAATTTATTTATTTTATGGACAATGTTTTGGTATTATCATTTTTAACAGCAAAAGTAACATTATTGCTTTGATTTTAACACCAAGAACAATGCCTGACAAGTAACTATTTATAGAATGTAGAAATGCTCAAGTGAATAAAGAAATAAATGAGTAAAAACTCCTGGTGAGAGATTTTCAGACGCAGTAAAAACTTGCTGAGCTGAGCAGCTCTGCCACTTTTACCCCCGACAGATCCGACTCTGTCAGACCCGCTTTGAAAGGCAGCTTCTCAACGTCCACAGGGCAGAGCGGAGCCCACCTGGGTGGAGATGGACGCAGTAACAGGTGCTGGCTGCCCTGCCACGGAGGCTTAGGAAACGAAGACCTCAGAATGGGAAGAAGGCGCACGTCGCCCAAAGAGCCTCCCAAAGAGCTGAGAACCACCAAGAGCTGCTCCCTGGAATAAACTACTTGTTCATGGTGTTAAGAGGTTTATCTGGAACTTGAAGCAATTTGAGTTCAGCAATAACAGTGAGTACGGGATCCACCAAGACAAAGTAAAGCCATGTCATCAAAATAATGCTGAGGGTCCTATGGATACTGGAAAACCAGTGCCAGGCAATAGATCATAGATATTTATGACCTTGGAGGATATGAAGAAAGATAAATTAGCAAGTTAACCCAAAGCTGCCCTTCATCATTTATCCACGTGGAAAAACATTTCTCAAATAGTCATTATGTGATTATGAAACACGACGGTAACTTTTATTGGGTGCTGTTAAAATGTATAAATAAGTGTTCTCATTTGGTAGTGTTCTTTTAGAAAATAAAATCATTCATTCATGTCACATTTAAAGAAAGTCATAAATGGAAACTCAATAAATTAGTTAAAAAATGCAAATTTTCCTACAGTTCTTCAGTTCTGTTCTCTCCAAAAATAGCAACTGTGCTTCTTCCCCCTGGAGAAATCCGAATTAGTCAGCAGCACTGAGCATCATCATTGCTATTATTATTAATTATTGTTCATTATTACATAGCCCCTGTGTGCTGCCTTGGGTGTTTGGAAGGTCTAGTGAAGGCCACATAGGGTTGATAATTGTTCCTAAGAAAAGCAGATACAGCAAGGACACCTGGAGGTGCACACCCACACATCCACCCACCCATAAACACACACACAGCATCACACACCAGCAGACACAGTGGGATTTGGCCAGAAAGAACAATCTCAGTGGGCTTGGGACTTCATCATTTGTTTGTTCTTTTCTATTCTTCTATCTTTCTTAGCTCTCTTTTTCTCCTTCCTTCCTTCCTTCCTTCCTTCCCTCCTTCCCTCCTTCCCTCCTTCCTTCCTTCCTTCCTTCCTTCCTTCCTTCCTTCCTTCCTTCCTTCCTTCCTTCCTTCCTTCCTTCCTGTATGAAGAGGGGTGTTGGAAGTGGTAGTAAGACATTGGGAAGAGATAGAGTGAAGAAAAAAAGGAGATGGAGGAGGCTGTGGGGGCACTGGCTGGGTGGAGTGTGGAGGATGGAGAAGAGAGGCTGGGGGTGTAAAAAATTTTGTAAAATTTTTTGTAATTTTTTTGTAAAAATACAAAAAAATTAGCCAGGTGTGGTGGCAGCACCTGTAGTCCCAGCTTCTCGGGAGGCTGAGGCAGGAGAATGACATGAACCCGGGAGGCGGAGATTGCAGTGAGCCGAGACTGCACCACCGCACTCCAGCCTGGGCGACAGAGCGAGACTCCGTCTCAAAAAAAAAAAAAAGAAAGAAAGAGAGAATTAAGTAACATGAGAGAATGCAAGGTATTGACTTAATATTCTGATTGAAATAAATCCACTATAAGAAAATGAGACAAAAGAGAAAATTTGAATATGGACTAAGTGTAAGGTAATTTAAATAAATTAGTAGTAATGTGTTAGGTGGTAAAATAGCACAGATAATTTGTTAGATGCTATCTTTGTTAGATGTAAATTTGTTAGGTGTTATAACAAACTAGAAGTTACAACATTATAATTACTTCCTATTCCCCATTTATTTTGAGAGTATTCAGTACTGCTTGTTGAAACATTTAAATAGCTGCTTTAAGTCCTAATCAGATAATTCCAAAGCTGTGTCTCCTCAGTGTTGCCACGTTTATCGTTTTTCTGATACAGGTTGAGGCTTTCCTGTCTCTTTCTAGAACAGATAAGATGCGTCTTATCCTGGGCATTTGCATATTACGCCGTGAGCCTTATCCTGGGCATTTGAATATTACGCCGTGAGCCTTATCCTGGGCATTTGAATATTACGCCGTGAGCCTTATCCTGGGCATTTGCATATTACGCCGTGAGCCATATCCTGGGCATTTGCATATTACGCCGTGAGCCATATCCTGGGCATTTGAATATTACGCCGTGAGCCTTATCCTGGGCATTTGAATATTACGCCGTGAGTCTTATCCTGGGCATTTGAATATTATGCCGTGAGTCATATCCTGGGCATTTGAATATTATGCCGTGAGCCATATCCTGGGCATTTGAATATTATGCCGTGAGCCATATCCTGGGCATTTGAATATTATGCCGTGCCACGCTGGGTCTCATTTAAACCCTGCGGAGAGTCCTGGTGTTCTTGTTCCCGCAGCCAAGCAGCAAGGCTGGGTTCAGGCCGCACGTGCTGACACCTTCCGTGGTTGTGGTTTCAATGTCATTCCCAAGGTCAAAGCCTTTGCAGTGCCCCTGGGTCTGTTCTGTGTGTCTGCGCCCAGTGAGCAGTCCCGAACCTGCGAGCCTGTGTCCTGCTCTGTTTTTAGTTCGAACGAGCTTTTCTTTTCTTTCTTTCTTTCTTTCTTTTTTTTTTTTTGAGGCCTCACGCTGTTGCCCAGGCTGGAGTGCGGTGGCCTGATCTCGACTCACTGCAAGCTCCGCCTCCCGGGTTCCCGCCATTCTCCTGCCTCAGCCTCCCGAGTAGCTGGAACCACAGGCGCCACCACCTCGCCCGGCTAGTTTTTTGTATTTTTTAGTAGAGACGGGGTTTCACCGTGTTAGCCAGGATGGTCTCGATCTCCTGACCTCGTGATCCGCCTGCCTCGGCCTCCCACAGTGCTGGGATTACAGGCGTGAGCCACCGCGCCCAGCCTCAAACGAGCTTTTCTAGGTGCTTTCCAAAATATCCTCTTCCTTGACTCATAGATAAACATTTTTTTAAAATATGGTTTGTGACCTTTTAAAAACGAGAAAATTTATTTGTTTTTATCACCCAATTTTTTCTTAAAGACATAGTAGCATATTGTACACATAATTTCAATTTTTTTAACTTAAAATTTTATCCTGGAGAAAAAGCAACATGCATATTTTTTGAATATAAAAATATTCTTCATGTCTATTTATAGCTAAGTTATACTCCGTTCTGTGGAGGTGCCGTGACTTATTTCACCAGTTTCCTAGCAGATTCTGTTACCTGGCAAGCCCGTTTGTGCTCTTCTCGTTTTGTTCAAATTTTGCAGCCCAAGTCCAGCTGCAGAGCTGTCTCTTAGCAACCAACGGAGCTGGCTGCTCTTTGGGAATTCCCTGTGAAATAGCACATGGCATTTTCTGATCCGACCTCCGCCAAGAAAAGATAACACACAGACATCTAAGAGAGATGAGGGGGGAACTCATGAATGCCCTCTGCCCTCTTTCCACCCCAACACGCACACACTGACACACTATCCCAGAACTCCCAGCAAAGAAGGATAAGCTTTTGCAAGCACCAAGTCTCCGGTTGTCCTTCCAGGGCTGCTGTGCCATGGCTACATTTAGGAAGTTGCAGGAGAAAATAAACTGATTAACAAGCAGTGAAACCTGCAAACTATGCCTCACTTAGGCTCCGTTCCAGGAAAACCCCGACCGAGCTGGGGAGTCCGAGAGTCTCTCCGTGCAGGCTGACCTCATGGAGAAAGCGGCAGCGCTTGTCCCTTCCACTGGGAAACCCTGGAGTTCATTCAGGAGACTGGATGCCTCTGGCCTCGGGCTGCACCGTGGACCCCACTGTGGAATCACCGCTCCCAGGCTGACCTCAGGCAGGTTCCAGATCTGGTCTCCACGTCTGCAGCAAAACTCACCCGGCCCATGGTTTTATGCAGAAATGTGACAAGGTACCTACACGAAATACTCTTTCTTTTCTTTTCTTTTATTTTTCTGAGACGGAGTCTCGCTCTGTCGCCCAGGCTGGGGTGCAGTGGCCGGATCTCAGCTCACTGCAAGCTCCGCCTCCCGGGTTTACGCCATTCTCCTGCCTCAGCCTCCCGAGTAGCTGGGACTACAGGCGCCACCACCTCGCCCGGCTAGTTTTTTGTATTTTTAGTAGAGACGGGGTTTCACCGTGTTAGCCGGGATCGTCTCTCGATCTCCTGACCTCGTGATCCACCCACCTCGGCCTCCCAAAGTGCTGGGATTACAGGCTTGAGCCACCGCGCCCGGCTGAAATGTTCTTTCTTTAAATATCAGGAGATTCATTTATTTTTTGTTTATTTGTTTCAAAAGGTCATAATCCTTCAATATCTTCCTTTCCCTGGGATATATGTAACTGGCTTATTCAAAGGGGTGTGTCCTAAATTGGGGGCAATGGGGATGGTGTCCTTAGTGAAAGCAGGCTCTAAAGACTGAGGCTGCCCCACACTGCCCGGGGAGGTCTGGCCCTTCCTCATTTGTCACCCACACTGGGAAATCCTATTGCCCAGGGTCTGGGGCCAGCGTCCCAGGGAGGACACCATCATTGCAACCTAGCCGAGCGTCGGTACTTTTATCTGTGTGTCCTCCCAGGAGGGTTCTGAGGATTAAACGTGAGAATAGGTGTGACCACGTGTGAAAGCTGTAAATAGCTACTCCAGCGTGAGCGCTGTCAGCCGTATGGTCGTGGTGCCCTGGATGATATCACAGGCCAGGCATTGTGCTAGGTGCTTGACCTCCAGTTCTGACAAGCAAGGCATTGTTCCCATGCTGCAAACAAAGAAAGAAGCCAGCCGTGCTGATCAGGTGCCCCCGCCAGGCCACCCTCGCATTCTCTGCGCTGTGGTGCTGGGGCTGAGAGTCTGCAAACTACACTTCTCTAGACCCCTGGCTGACTGTCTCCAGTGAGGCCATGCCGAAGCAAGGCGCTGGGCAGTGATCAGAGGCTGAGGCTGGGTGGGGCTCTCCTCCTGCGTCTGTGTCCTTGTTTTAATTTTGCGCAGCAGCGTATATAACTACAGCTCCTTTTCCTTTGCACTCCTTGGACTGGGCTCAGGACACCAATCAGGGCATTAGTGACACTTGACAATTTAAGATCCAAGGCCAAGTGTCCCCTCAGAGACCCCAACCTCAGCACAGGTAGGACGCTCTGGCGGTCTGATAGTTGGCTGCTTGAGACTCTCAAAGCTTTGACAGGTGGTGCCTGTCTCTGAGCTCCTAGATTTTGTGATGCCATTTCTGTTTTGTTTTCTGAAGACTAAGGGAAGCAGCTGTTTGGTTAAGTTCCAAATACCTATAGGTAACCGCAGTATCTACTTTTTGCTCCATCTGTCTCTAACACTTACTTGTCTAATGTCTTGTATTTTATAATACTCTTTTAAAAATCTAGTGAGTTTTCTATTTACTGAATCTGTGCCCTTGCTCAAAGGCCCCTAGGCTGGTGCGTGGTGGCTCTGGCAGCCAGCCAGTACTCCGAACCGCAAAACTCATGTTCCTTCCTTTGCCTCACATTGTGTTAGTGATTGGCTTTTATCAGAGAGCTTATGTTCCAGGCTCACTTCAGGACCATCACCCATACAATCGGCCTTCTGTATTTACACGTTTTCACATCTGTGTATTCAACCAACCGCAAATCAAAAATATTCAAAAAATGAATATAAAAAGTAACAATATAACAATAAGATGTTGATACCAGCCAGGTGCTACGGCTCACACGTGTGGTTCCATCTACTTGAGAGGCTGAGGCAGGAGGATCGCTTGAGCCCAGGAGCTCAAGCCTGCGGAGAGACAGAATAAGATTCTGAGTGAGACCTTGTCTCTGTGAAAAAAATAGACACAAATTTTAAAATACAGCATGACAACTATCGACATAGCATTTACATCACGTGAGCTCTGAAGAGGAACCTAGAGATCCTTCTATTCATCCATCCATCCATCCATCCATCCATCCATTTATTCATCCATCCATCCATCCACCCATCCACCCATCCATCCATCCACCTATCCATCCATCCATCCATCCATGCATCCATCCATCCATCCACCCATCCATCCATCCATCCATCTACCTATCTATCCATCCATCCATCCATCCACCTATCTATCCATCCATCCATCCATCCATTCACCCATCCACCCATCCATCCATCCACCTATCTATCCATCCATCCACCCATCCACCCATCCATCCATCCACCTATCTATCCATCCATCCATCCATCCATTCACCCATCCACCCATCCATCCATCCACCTATCTATCCATCCATCCATCCATCCACCCATCCATCCATCCATCCATCCATCCATCCATCCATCCACCCACCCACCCATCCATCCATCCACCTATCCATCCATCCATCCATTCATTTGTCCATGAGTTCACCCATTCATCCATCCATCTATTCTCCTTCCATCCATTTATCCATCCATCCAACTATCTGTCCATCCATCCATCCATGCATCCATCCATCCATCCACCCATCCATCCATCTATCCATCCATCCACCCACCCACCCATCCATCCATCCACCTATCTATCCATCCATCCATCCATCCATCCATCCATCCATCCCTCCACCCATCCACCCATCCATCCATCCACCTCTCTATCCATCCATCCATCCATCCACCCACCCATCCATCCATCCATCCATCCATCCATCCATCCATCCACCCACCCACCCATCCATCCATCCACCTATCCATCCATCCATCCATTCATTTGTCCATGTGTTCACCCATTCATCCATCCATCTATTCATCCTTCCATCCATTTATCCATCCATCCAACTATCTATCCATCCATCCAGCCAGCCAGCCAGCCATCCACCTATCTATCCGTCCATCCATTCATTCGTCCATGTGTTCACCCATTCATCCATCCATCTATTTATCCATCCATCCATCCATTTATCCATCCATCCATCCATCCATCCATCCATCCACCTATCTATCCATCTATCCATTCATTCGTCCATGTGTTCACCCATTCATCCATCCATCTATTCATTCATCCATCCATTTATCCATCCGTCCAACTATCTATCCATCCATCCATCCATCCACCCATCCCTCCATCCATCCAGCCACCTATCTATCCATCCATCCATTCATTTGTCCATGTGTTCACCCATTCATCCATCCATCTATTCATCCACCCATCCATCCATTCATTTATCCATCCATCCAACTGTCCATCCATCCATCCATCCATCCATCCATCTGTTCATCCACCCATTCATCCACCCATCCAGTCTCGTTGGAGTTCATTTTCTTCACTAAGTACCTTAAATCTGTGGTCCTTACATATAAATTCAACTTCTTTGCCCCATTCTTACTCCATTGTAGTCATTTTGCCAAACACCAACCTTGGAGGAGACCAACCATGCCTTTCTGTCTCGCTATACTTTTGGTATCATCATATATTCATGATTTCTACCCCAACACTGCTTAGTCAAATATGTTTCTCAAATATGTTCACTTTTCCACTTTCCTAAACATCTATGTCATGCTTTCTCTTTTTTCGTCCCTTTGTATCCCGATCACATCCCCAGAATTGTCGGACAAACTGAGGTGACATCTCACTGGAAAATAAAACCGTTAGACAGGAACCATTAATATTTCAACGTCTTAAGTGGGGTTGGGGTATGGAGCTACCTTTTGTGAATTTTTTGTCTTATTCTTCCATCCTAAAATATACAGGCAGCATCTTTCTCCCATTAAATAGTTAGACATTGTTGAGTGTGCATTAGGTACATACTCCAGTCCACTCATGTCGTTACATCTTCACAACCACAAGCATATTATGTCTATGTTTCAAAGATGAGGCAACCAAGGCACTGAGGTGTTACATAACAAGGTTATGCAGTCGTGGAGCTGTGGCCTGAGCCAGGGAAGCCCTCCTCATGTGTGATGGTCCCACTCCTCCTCACATTCTCGGTTTTCCCCTTTTGCAGTCCCCAAGTTTCCCATGTCCTCCACCTATCCGCATACAGTCTCACTTTGTGGGAGAGACTTGACAAGTACTTCAGGCTGCCCAGTATTACCAGCCTAGATTCCCAGAGAAGGAGGCGAATTTCCTCCGGGAGAGCCATTACTGAGACTGAGAATCCACCCTTTATCGTCTGCCGCTAATAGCAAATGTCACCTGTTTGAAGCAGATTAATAGATTCTGCAAATGGTGGAGGATTTTCTCTCCCTAGAAACCCAAAAAGCCAAAGCCACTCTCTTGACAGCGTAACCAGCTTAGCCTTCCTGAGGGGAGTGCTGTGAGCACAGTGGGGCCTGCTACAGAGCACAGCGGTGCCTGGACGTTTTCTCTCTGCAGCTCTGCACGACCTCCCCCTGCTTTCCTCTGCTCTCCCCCCAGTAGCTGCCAATCACATGCCATCCCCAAGGAGCCACTAATCCCTGTGACAGGCTTACAGTCTGGTCTAGTTGAACCAGTTGCCCCTCTGGCCATGTGCATGATTTCTCCCTGCGACAGGGACCTCTAATCATTCTCTCTTCCTCTGCCAGGTGTCAGCCACAAATCTGGGCAGAGTCGTTAACGTGTCCACCTGTCTGAGCGCATTGTTAGGAGGATTCACCAGTCTGCTGCCGCCACCTGGAGAGGGGCTGATCCTGCAGAGGCACCTTTCGCCTGAGCCCCTTTACTCTTGACCCTCAGAAAACTTGGGGACTGAGCCGGCCGGGCCCTGTCTGGGCGCTGAAAGCTGGAGGGAAGGAGAGAGTGGGAGAGGAGCCAGGAGAGAAGGCACCTGCCCAGCAGGCATCGTTGAGTCTCTCATTTTTCTTCAGCCTCCCGCTGGGCTTTAGCTTGAAGCTCAGTCCAGTTATCAGGAAGGTGCTCTGGCCATGCCTCAATGTTGAGAAAAAAGCTCCTTTGAATTTCAGGAGGAGATTCTCGTGTATAGAATTCTCGCCCCCTTCTGCAGAATACACAGTGCTTTCAAGATAATTTCACTGCACCAGTGAGATAAAACGTCCTGCTCTAGGACCTGGACTGTTCAGAGAGGGCAGATACGGAATCCGTGTCTAGATGATTTTACGTCCTTTAAACAAATGAGTGAAATTAAATTCTTCCAATACATCTAGCTTCTGTGTGCACTGGTTTCCTCACTTAAAAAATTTATTTGTTCTACTTAATTCACAAGCTTGTTAGTAAAACAATATAAGTAAAAGAGTCTGAGAAATTCCCTAACGCCTTCATTCTGAGCTCAGGAAATATCTAGAAAAGGAAAACGACCTATGCTGGCTACAGAGAAGTTTTCAGCCTGTTATTCTCACATTTGCCTTGCTGTGATCCCACAGGAGGTCGGTGGTTTTGTGCACAGAAGAAAGAGAAATACCTGGAATTAGAATTACTGACAAAATAACCAGGTCACCAGCAGCCTTCAAAACCGCACAGGACCTGCTGGCTTGAGATAAGTCCTCACAACCTTCACACTTTCCCATTCACTGGAAAACCCAAAAGAGCCTCATGAGGGGCCCGGTGATTAGAGATAATTATAATCATAGTAACAATAATAGCAGCAGTCATCTATGGAGTGTTATAGGCCTACTGATGTTCTAAATCTGTATGTGCATTATTTCAAATTATTTTAACAACAAGAGGAGGAAACACTTACAACTGAAAAAAAAAAACAGATTGGGCCGGGCGCGGTGGCTCAAGCCTGTAATCCCAGCACTTTGGGAGGCTGAGACGGGCGGATCACGAGGTCAGGAGATCGAGACCATCCTGGCTAACACAGTGAAACCCCGTCTCTACTAAAAAACACAAAAAATTAGCCAGACGTGGTGGCGGCGCCTGTAGTCCCAGCTACTCGGGAGGCTGAGGCAGGAGAATGGCGTAAACCCGGGAGGCGGAGCTTGCAGTGAGCTGAGATCCGACCACTGCACTCCAGCCTGGGCCACAGAGCGAGACTCCGTCTCAAAAAAAAAAAAAAAAAAAAAACAGATTGGATAATTTAGGCCAACGACCTCAGGTTAGACATATCATAATGAAATAAGCAGGGATTAATCCCAGGAGCTCTAATTTCAGAATTCATACAAATAACTATTCTATTTTAGTATATTGTATGAAAGGGGAATTTTGAGAAGGAAAATGAAAAATGAGGAAAAATTGGTGATGTGAGTATGCTTCATTGGGGAAGTAAAATTTTGAAATTAGATTCACCTTATTTTATTATTATTATTATTTTGAGACGGAGTCTCACTCTGTCGCCCGGGCTGGAGTGCAGTGGCACCATCTCGACTCACTGCAACCTCTGCCTCCCAGGCTCAAGCAATTATTCTGCCTCAGCCTCCCAAGTAGCCAGGACTACAGGTGCGTATCACCACGCCTGGCTAATTTTGGTATTTTTAGTGGAGATGGGGTGTCCCCATGTTGGCCAGGCTGGTCTCAAACTCCTGACCTCAAGCGATGCACCCGCCTCGGCTTCCCAAAGTGATTACAGGCATGAGCCACCGTGCCCAGCCACCTTAATGTTTGACTTGCTGCCCTTCACCTAAGAGCTAAAGAGGCTCCAGAACTTCACACTAGTACCTGTCAACCCAGTTCATCCCCTGCCCCTGCACCTGTTGTCTCACATCGTCTCATCCACTCCTTGCTCTCACCTTCACCCCGCTCTCTTTCCATTTGCCTCCAGGTTTTGTTCTGTCACGTATTCTATTCACCATTACAGATGCAGGTTCCAGAGAAGGATCACTCAGTCCTGCCCCACGTTGCCACTTCCGAGCAAAGGGCTGGCCGTCAGAGCCCAGGAGATAACTTCAGACTGTATTCTGTAAATAACCACTGAAACAGTGGAGGGGAATGTCACTTGATGTTCATAAATATTTTTAGCCATAGAAATAATCAAATTTCCTTGTCAAATGTGTCTTTAACCACGGCTCTTCTAAGTCTTTTGTCATTCATAGACAATATCACTTTACTTTGATTCAAAAAGTGGTTTATAGTTGCCTACAGCCAAAAATTACTTCTTCTACAAGGACATTCGTGAAAAAGACCATAACAAGTACTCTTGAATGTAGATTTTTTATAATTTTGGAGATTATAGCATTGGATTAGGTAAAAACTTACAAAACTCGAATAAACAAATGAATGAGTCCATGAAGATTACTAACCCAACATCAAGTAGAATAAATTAATTACATGAGACTGAACTGATGAAAGACCAAAACAATTTTTATGACTTCTTTTTATTTGAAATATTGCTGATTCTTTTTATTTTTGCTTTTCAGAGTCAAGACAACATTTTTTTTCTTTTAAGCTATTTACAGCTTACAACAATGGGTAAAATGTGTTGCTGTGAGTGAAATGGGAACATTCACCTTTCTTTCTGCCTGATCTCTACAGAATTTGAAAACATTTTGCGGGTCTTTGTATTTTATGTCAATATAGTGTCAGCGTAACTTCAATGAGAATTTGCTGTCTTTGTGAGAGGGCAGTTAGGAGTATAGTTTCCATTACCAAAGCTTTGACTGAGATGTCATCATATTTCCAGATTGACCAGATTGCTTTGAGGAACGAAGAAGCTGTTAAACCTTTGGAAGAACTGGCCTGATACGTCGTCTCCATGGTTCTCCTACAAGGTGTATGAGTCCATTTTTATGCTGCTGATAAAGACACACCTGCAACTAGGAAGAAAACGAAGTTTAATTGGACTCACAGCTCCACGTGGCTGGGGAGGCTCAGAATCATGGCAGGAGGCCAAAGGCACTTCTTACCTGGTGGCACCAAGAATAAATGAGGACGATGAAAAGGCAAAAACCCCTGACAAAATCCTCAGATTTTGTGAGACTTATTTGCTACCATGAGAACAGTGTGGGGGAAACCGCTCCCATGATTCAAATTATCTCCCACCCAGTCCCCCCAGCCCTCAACATACGGGAATTAAGGGAGTACAGTTCAAGATGAGACTTGGGTGGGGACACAGGGCCAAACCATATTACAAGGTTTGTAACCTTGCAGTAAGGAAAGAATGTCACTTTCTGACAAGCCCAGGAACTTCAGGATATTTTGGGGACCTCAAAAAAAGAGGGATTTACCCACTTCGTACAAGTATTACAGGCAAAATCTGATGGCGAATTGTCAGCCTGGCTTCCGATCTTAAGAGGCTTTTAAAGATTGAACCTGAAATTCATTATAAAAGAAAGTTTCAGTCAAGTCAATTTAAAAAGCACTTACGTGGCCAAGTACTATCCTGGCTGTACTTTAGTCAAATAACCAGGCCAAGTAAAACAAGTCTAAACTTTATTTTGCAAATAAACTGGTCCTACTGTAAACCAAAAAGTACCGGAGACAAGTTTGAATCAATTTAAAAGTTTATTTTGCCAAGGTTAAGGACATGCCAGTGGCACAGCCTCAGGAGATCTTGATGACACGTGCCCAAGGTGGTTGGGGCACAGTTTGGTTTTACACATTTTAGGGAGACATGAGACATCAATCAGTGTATGTGCCGTGTACATTGGCTCAGTCCAGAAAAGAGGGACAACTTAAAACCAAAAGGGGGTTCCAGGTCAGGGGTAGAAAAGAGACAAATGGTTGCATTCTTTTGAGTTTCTGATTAGGCTTTTACTGAATATGCAATTTACAGAAATAGTTACTTATGCCTTGGTCGGGCTTAGTGAAGCGGTGGAGCAGAGGACGCAGTCAGCTGCGCGCGTCTCACGTGAGCAGAGGACGACTCTGACATCTGCTTGTGCTTTGTCTACAAGGAATTTCCTTGTGGGCAAATTGTGAGGGAGGTATGCGGTAGCTTTTCAAAAGTTTTGTAGCTATCTTACTGAGGAATAGACTATAGAGACTGGGAGGCAGGTTTGCATGACAAACGTCCCAGCTTGATTTTTCCCTTTGGCTTAGTGATTTTGGAGTCCCAAGATTTATTTTTCTTTCACATTTATTTTTTCTTTGCTTACATTTATCTTTGCTTAAATTAAATGTGGGACTGGAAAAGAAAATTTATGTTTCAGAAGAAAACTATAGTATACTTGTTATCAGATTCTAGCCCTGACCATTTTTATTTTTTCAGTTTTATGATTTGCCTACAATTTAAACTAAATCCTAAATTTTTTTTTCTGGTTACAGGTCTTCAGTCAAAATTTTCCCCCATTTTTTTAAACTCACTGAAATTGATAATACCTTTTTACTGAGGCCTTGCAAGCTGAAGTTTATGCATATCTAACCTTGTGACATAGAAACTACAAACCACAAAATCTGTCAGATCGCCAGCGTCTACTTCCGCCGTAACTAAAGAGGCCTCAGTTGAACAGCTGGATACCTCAACTGACTGCTTTCCAGACTCTGAAGAAATCCGTTTATAGACTGCTCCAAATGTTAACCTTTGTTTTTCTGCTGTTTTGGAGCCCATCTGCAATGCCATTTCCTGAAACGAGACACAGCTGTTTAATTGGACTGGGCTACTCCTAGAAATAGAACACCAGTTTAATGACAATTTTTGCTTCTCAGCTATTAACTCAAATATTATCTTCACACCCAACAGCTTAGCTTTTAGTGTGTGAACTTCGAGGGACATTTTAGACAGAGGACTTTTGGGTTGCAGAATGGTTCCCTGATACATGACACCTGGGCATGGTGAGTGCTGTCAAACATTAAAACACCTCACAAACGAGCCTCAGAATCAGGGTCCCCCTAAAACTGTTCTGGGGCAGGAAGGGACTCTCTCTCTGTAATTTCCTTACCTAAGAAATCTTCTTATCAAAAAACCCACAATTGCCATCTAGTCCATTCCTGAAATCTCATTTCAGACAGAAATGCTACCACCTGGATGGTCTTTTTCACGAGATAATGCCTGCCTCTTGGGGTCGTTCAGATTCCAAAACGTATTGTTTACAAGTTAATTTCTGTCTCTGAATTCCACACAGATTCTTCCTAATGATCATCACTGCTCCCGAACAGCATTGTCTGCGTCCCCGTCTCCTCCGTCCTCTGTGAAAAGGGTTTATAAGCCTCTGTGCCCTCTGTAATAACTCTGTGATCCTCCCCATGCACGTTAAAAATGTGTGTACCTCTTCCCCAGTTAATCTGTCTCCTGCCAGTCAATTTTCAGCAAACCTTCAGAGGGCGAAGGAGAAGTTTCCCGTGGCCCCTGTACCCCTTAGCGGCCCCGAAACACTTATTTTTCCATATTATGCCCCTTATATTAAATTGCTAATTTACTGAACAGATATTTTTCAAGCATCTCCCCATTTGCCAGGCACCATTCTGGGCACTGGGACATAAAGAGACGTGGAGCTGCCTTGTGATACAGGAGGTAGAAAGAAATTATTTAGGCAGATAGTGAGGGTAAAACTGTCTTTGGCAGAGCTTCCCTTTCAACAAAAAGCAGCCCAAGAAATTTTTTTTTTTTTCAAACAAAGAGCAGCCTGAAAAGTTGAGCTCCCAACATAGACAAGCGAGGTGGGAGCTTGCACGGGGGATGCCGGCAGCTGCGCCAATAGAAAGGGCTACCTGAGGGTCAGGCATATCCAACGTGGAGGCTCCATCTTCCCTTTTCTTGTCACCACCTGTACATAAAGAAACGGGCAAGATGGTGCTGCCCAGGCAGAGGACCCGCCTGCACAATAAATGGTTAGGTTGAGGGTGGCCCAAAATTCCCACCCTGTGCAAATAGCACGTCTAGTCCTTACCAGTTTTTCACACCCTGTGCAAATGCCACACCTGGTCCAACCAATCCTTTGCGCTCTGTGTATGTCAAATATCACCCCCTCACCAGGCATCTGTAAAACTGCCTACATTTCACCACGGATCCAGCAACTCATTTCTTCGGGACCCTTCTCTCCCTCAGGGAGCTGTCCTCCTTCTTTCACCTGTTAAACTGCCGCTCTCAGCCTCACTCCTGTGTGTCTGTGTCCTTAGTTCCTCAGCCGTGAGACCACATTCCAGGTACCACCTCAGCCGTGAGACCACGATTCCAAGTATCACCCCAGCCGTGAGACCACGATTCCAGACAACGAGGCCGTTTCACTTGCACACTCACTTGTGCACTCGATTTGTCTCATTCTAGGCCACCGACTAGGTACCTCGGGTAAGTAATACAGCATATTTTTATCCTATGTTTTCTTAGAATAAGTAATGGGGATACGAGAAGCTACAATCTCAGTCATACCAACGATTATGGAATCCATGGGAAGCATGTGTTACAGGACTCGGACCGGGTGAGCATCGGTCTTCTTTCCGTGGCTGCTGTAACAAATGATCACCAACTTGGTGGTTTAACACAATTCATCATGCAGTAGAGATGGCCTGAGTTCAAAACACTTTCACGGAGCTAAAACTGAGGTATTTCGGGAGAGCTGCACTCCTGGAGGCTCTTGGGGAGCACTGGCCCTCGGCTCTCCTGACCTCAGGTGGCTGCCGGCACTCCTGGGCTGCAGCTGCCTCACTGCAATCTCTGCTTCTGTAGTCACGCAGGGGCCAAGGCAACATGTCGCTTCACCCTCTGAAGGCTTGCTAGTAACTAAACTGAGAGAGAATCGCTGGATTCCAGGCCTCGGAACCCCAGGGCTCCTGAGGGCCCTCCCCTGTGGCGTGCGAGGATGTGGAGCTCGCTTGCAAATGTCCACAGGAATATTGCATTTCAGTGATGTCCTAGCTCCTGCGGAAAGGCCGTCCATCCTGTTGTCAGGACTCACCACCACCAGTTCTGCCACCATAGATGGACCGTGGCCAAGATGGGCTGGGTCTCTCTGGAAGGAGACAGGGCAGCTGTCGGAGGGTGTGCTGCCTGCGTGCAGAGCCAGCCTTTGTCACCAGATGGGACTTGACAGACAAGGTCTGAGCCTGTCTTCGTTCTGCCAAGGCCATCAGGACAGGCTGCCCAGGGGGCAGTGGAGGGGTTTTGTCTGGGACACAGGACATCTGAGCCAACCTCTTCGGTGCCTCAGTCACCACGTCTGTAAATTGACAGGGCTGAACTCTGGGTTTGACCCTGTTTGACATTCCCGGGCTCCCCAGTGTCCTGGGTGGAGCGAGGAGTCCCAGTGTGGGGAAGGCAGTGACGATGAGGCTGATGTTTGTCAGGCATTTGCAGCGTACCTGACACTGCTGAGCACTCGATATCATTTAATCCTCACCACGATCTAATAAAGAAGGTGCTATTTGTTGTTGTTGTTGGACAGAGTCTCGCTCTGTGTCTCAGGCTGGAGTGCAGGGGCGCGATCTCAGCTCACTGCAACCTCTGCCTCCCGGGTTCCAGCTATCTTCCTCCTCAGCCTCCCTGGTAGCTGGGATTACAGGCGCCGCCACCATTCCAGCTAAGTTTTGTATTTTTAGTACAGATGGGGTTTCACCACGTTGGCCAGGCTTCTCTCAAACTGGCCTCTGGAGATCCACCTGCCTTGGCCTCCCAAAGTGCTGGGATTACAGGCATGAGTCACTGCGCCTGGCTGGAAGGTACTATTTTAAATCATCATTTCACAGATGAATTCTCTGAATTTTGCCGAAGGTATGTATATTATTCAAAGTTGTACTTCTAGAAGTGGTGGCTGCGCAGGATTTGTATTTCAGGTTGTTAGACTGCAAAGCACACATCGTTAGCCTCTACTTTGTGCTTTCCAGCAGGACAAGCAGTACCTGAGAGCACTGAGGAGCACCTGGACCCAGTGACTTCTCTAATCTAGTGTGGGGGAGACACGCCCCTGCCAGTGAGCCATGTTCTGTGCAGGCAACCGCTGGCCAATAAAAAAAAAGTCAGGCGATGTCAAGTGTATATCTTTTTTTTTTTTTTTTTTTTTTTTTTTTTGAGACGGAGTCTCGCTCTGTGGCCCAGGCTGGAGTACAGTGGCCGGATCTCAGCTCACTGCAAGCTCCGCCTCCCGGGTTTACGCCATTCTCCTGCCTCAGCCTCCCGAGTAGCTGGGACTACAGGCGCCGACCACCTCGCCCGGCTAGTTTTTTGTATTTTTTAGTAGAGACGGGGTTTCACCGTGTTAGCCAGGATGGTCTCGATCTCCTGACCTCGTGATCCGCCCGTCTCAGCCTCCCAAAGTGCTGGGATTACAGGCTTTAGCCACCGCGCCCAGCCTAAGTGTATATCTAATTGACATTAAAATACACATTTGAAAATTTGGAAATTCTTTTTTAAATAACATTTTTAAATTTCATTTTTAATATATTTAGGGAGTCTAAGTTCAGGATTCTTCCATGCATATATTGCAGAATGGTGAAGTCTAGGCCTACAGCATACTCACCATCCAAACAGTAAACACTGTACCCAAAGGTCGTTTTTGTTCCTCACCCCCTCCCACCCTCCCACCTTTCATAGTCTCTAAAGTCTATTATTCCATCTGTATGTCCATGTGTACTCACTGTCCAGCTCCCACTCATACATGAGAACATGTGGCATTTCACTTTCCCTTTCTGAATTATTTCACTGAGGATAATGGCCTCCAGTTTCATCTACGTTCCTGAAAAGACATAATTGTTCAACCTTTTTTATGGCTGAGTAGTATTACATGATATATATGTGTGATATATATATACACACACACACACAAAATGTGTAAATATATACACACACACAATGTGTATAGAAAACATATAAAAGACATTTACATATATAAAAAGCGTTTCTTTATCCAGCCCTCCGTTGATGGACACGTAGGTTGATTCCATATCTTTGCTATTGGGAACAGAGCTTCTGTAAACATACAAGAGCAGGTATCTTTTTGTTCTAATAAATTATTTCCCTTTGAGTGTATCCCCAACAGTGGGATTGCTGAATCAAATTGTCCTTCTATTTTTAGTTCTTTGAGAAATCTGCATCCTCTTTTTCACAGAAGTTGTACTAATTTACATTCCCACCAACAGTGTATAAGTCTTCCCTCTTCTCTGCGTCCTCACCAACATCTAGTGTTTTCAGACTTTTTAGTGACAGCCATTCTGATTGGTGTAAGATGGTAGCTTATGTGGTTTCCATTTGCATTTCTCTAACGATTAGTGATGCTGAGCATTCTTCTGTATGTTTCTTGGCAGCTTCTATGTCTTCCTTTGAAAAATGTCTGTTCGTGTCCTTTCCCACTTTTTAGTGGGTTTTTGTTTTTTTTTTTTTTTTCTCATTGAACTGTTTGAGTTTCTTATAGATTCTGGATATTAGCCCTTTGACTGATAGTTTGCAAATTTTTTTTCCGTTCTGTAGGTTGTCTGTTTACTCTGTTGATTATTTATTTTGCTGTGCAGAAGCTTTTTAGTTTAATTAAGTTCCGTTTGTCTATTTTTGGTTTTGTTGCACTGGGCTTTTGAGGACTTAGTCATACATTTTTTTGCCAAGGCCAACATCCAAAAGAGTTGTTCCTAGATTTTCTTCTAAGATTTTTGTGTTTTCAGGTTTTACCTTTAGGTCTTTAATCCATCTTTGGTTGAGTCTTACATATGGTGAGGAGTAAGGGTCCAGTTTCTCCCTTCCGCATAGGGCAATCCGGTTTTCCCAGAACAATTAAGTGAATACGGTGTCCTTTCCCCAGTGTCTATGTATTTTTTATTTTGTCAAAGATAATTTGATTGTATGTATGTGGCATTATTTCTGGGTTTGCTGTTCTGTTTCATTGTTCTGTGGGTCTATTTTTACACCATTACCATGTGGTCTTGGTTATTGCAGCTTTGGAATAGAATTTGAAGTCAGGTGATGTGATGCCTCCTCCTTTGTTCTTTGTGCACATGATTGCTTTGGGTATTCAGCCTCTTGTTCGGCTTCATATGGTTTCAAGATTGTTTTTTCCAATTCTGTGAACAATGATGTTAGTAACTTAATGGAATTACATGGTACTTCTCGGTTGCTTTGGGCTGTATGGTCACTTTAACAATATTAATTCTTCCAGTCCATGGGCATGGGAAGTCTTTCCATTTGTTTGTGTGACCAACGATTTCTTTCATCAGTGTTTTGTAATTCTCCTAATGGAGATATTTCACGTCTTCATTTACATTTATTTCTGGGTATTTTATCTTTAAAGCTATTGTAAATGGAATTGCCTTCTCAATTTGGTCCTCTGTAGATTGTTACTGGTATATAGAAATGTTACTGAATTCTGTACTTTAATTTTGTATTATGAAATGTTACTGAATTCATTTATCAAATCTAAGAGTTTATTGGTGAAGTCCTTTAGAGTTTTCTACATATAGATCATATTATCAACGAATAGGAACAGCTTGGTTTCCTCTTTTCTAGTTTGAATGTCATTTTGTTCCTTTCGCCTTGTTCCTCTGGCAAGGACTTTCAGTACTATGTTGGATAAGAGTGATGAAAGTGGGCGTCCTTGTTTTGTTTCAGTTCTTAGAAGAAATGCTTTCAACTATTCCCTGTTAAGTAGGATGTTGGCTGTGGGTTTGTTGTGTATGGCCTTTATTATGATGAGCTGTATTCCTTCTATGCCGAGTTTTTTAAGGATTTTTATCATGAAAGAATGCTGAATTTTATTGACGTATTTTTGTGTCTATTGAGATAATCGTATGTTTTTTGTTCTTAATTCTGCTTATGTGATGCATCACGTTTATGGACTTGTGTATGTTGAACTATCCTTGCATCCCTGAGGTAAATCCCTCCTGATCATGGTGTATTATCTTTTTGATGTGCTCTTGGATTCCATACGCTGGTATTTTTGTTGAGGATGTTGTGTCTGTGTTCATCAGAGATACTGGTATGTAGTTTTCTTCTTTTGTTGTGCCCTTATCCGGTTTAAGTACCAGGGTGATCCTGGCCTTGTAGAATGAAGTAGGAAGAATTCTCTCCTCCTTGATTTTTCAGAACAGTTTCAGAAGGATTGGTGTTAGTTCTTTGTGTGTTTGGTATAATTCAGTTGTGGTATAATTCATCTGGCCTTGGGTTTCTACTTCTTGGGAGTTTTTATTACTGATTCCTAGAGTTACTCATCATTGTTCTGTTTTGGATTTCTCCTTCTGCCTGGTCTGATTTCAGGATGTTGTGTGAAAACTTAAAAATCTACAGTCCATCTTATCCAAATGTTTGCAATCATGCAATCTCTGGGTCCAAGCCTCTGGGCTTACAGGTTTCCTGCCTGTGACAGACCCAGTGTGAGACAGGCAGAGAAGGACCCGCTTTATTAGTGCATTTGCTTGGCCACGTTGCAGGCTCTTTTGGCAGCCAGATTTCCTGCACCTTCGTGTGGAATCTGTGGCCCTTTAATGCGCTATGTAGACTAAGTACCGATTAAAGCTTTCAGCGCGCTCAGTGCTGGCAGCCTACAGCCGCTTAGTCACCCAGGGTGAGCTATTAAATAAGGGATTGCTGCCCGAGTGCCATCTAACAGCCACGCACAGCGGCTGGCCAGTCCCTGTCCTGCCCGGCCATCTGTGCACCTAAAGGCCAGAGAACATGGATGAGCTGCCCAGAAGGAGGCTGGTTTAGAGGGAATTGTATCTACCAAAGAGGCAGTTTTGTGAATTTCCAATATGCAACTTCAGGGAATTGTTTTCCAGGTACTCAAATATATTAAGATATTTTACTATAACTTCATACTATGTGTGAACAATTCGAACTCTCTCTTTTAGGATGTAATCTTCATCAGGACAGGATCAACGCTATTCAGGAGCAATATTTGACATCAATTAGGGGCTTATTATATGGCAAACCCTTACAAAATGCCATATACATATACACACCTTCCCAAACCCTGAGAACTCTTTGTATCCACATTTCATAGTTTTTAGCAGTTACTGTGAAGAAGTCATGGGCCTGTCTGGGGTCACTCCGATGGTGAGTGACGAGTGAGGGTTTGTCCAACGTCCCTTGGACCCCAGATGCTCTGGGATGTGTATCCGATGTGGTTTACTCTCCCTCTCACAGTGTCCTGTTAGTAAAAGTAAAAATTAACATCTATACAGTGCTTACTATGAGCTGGATGCTGTCCTGTGTGTTTTGTATAAATTACCTTAAAATTAAACTTCACAAAAGTCTTAATGAGGAATGTGCTGTTAATTTTGTTCCCGTTTTATGGATGAGAAAACTGAGGTGTAAATGGGGTAACTTGTCCAAAGTACTGTAGCTTGTGTCAGAGACAGGATTCAAGCCAGAAAAACTAGTACCAGAGACCATCCTCATAACTTCCCTGCTGTCACAGCTCTTCAAGGGTGTTAAGAATGTCCGTGAAGCTGATATTTTAGCATAAGAACAGGTTGATTGGTCTGGAAATTCACATGGCAGTTATAACATTCATAGTTTTCCTCCGTCCCTCCGTGTTTATAGGCAGACCCCCCACATCCATAGTCTTCCTCCGTCCCTCCGTGTTTATAGGCAGACCCCCCACATCCATAGTCTTCCTCCGTCCCTCCGTGTTTATAGGCAGACCCCCCACATCCATAGTCTTCCTCTGTCCCTCCGTGTTTATAGGCAGACGTGCCACATCCATAGTCTTCCTCTGTCCCTCCGTGTTTATAGGCAGACCCCCCACATCCATAGTCTTCCTCCGTCCCTCTGTGTTTACTCGCCACACAGATTTAAATAAAGATGCTGCGTCCCATGGCCTGGCTGATTTTAGATTCCCGAGTTATGAGTACGTTACCTCTAGGAGGTTCACAGGCTTTGAGTATTGGAGCCTTTGATTTGTGTGGGGATCCACTGCTCCTGCTATTGACTACGTAGCCTGCTCTAACTGTTATTATTATTGAGCTGAGGGTCAGATTTTTCAGACCAGAGAGCTCGGGGAACCGGGCCCTTGCTCCCGGACAGTAAAGATAACTGACGGAAAGGTTGGCTGTTAGACCAAATAGACAGCACTCTCAGAAATTCTGGAAGGGTATGATGGCTGTTTGGGCAAGAATTGTGGTGGAGACAGAGAGAAACACATACATATAAGGGTTGTTTAATAAGAACATCGTAATGAATTGAATTATGGGGTGAAGGAAAATGAGGAAGTAAGGGTGTTGAGTTTCTAGCTTTTGTTACTAGTTATTTTAATTTGTTAGGAAACAGTACAGAAAGTGGACTAGTTTCAGAATGAGAGAAGGAAGGTCATAAACTCTATTGGGAGGTTGTTGGGTTTTAAGGCTCTTGAAACGTCCAGGAAGAGAAACGAAGGAGGCCATTGGACACAGGGGTCCGAAGCTCAGAAGAGAGGTCTGGACGAGAGACAGTATTGCTGTGTCATCCACATATGGTGGTGATGGGATCCACAGGCTTGTAGGACATACTCTAGGAAAAGTGTTGAGTGAGAAGAAAAGCAGGCTTGGGACCCAGTTCTGAAGGATCCCAACACAGCATGGTCAGGTAGAGGAGCATGAGCCCACCAAGTAAACAGCAGCAGGATCATCCCATTCCTGTCTCTGGGGGGTCAGCCGATCTCCCTGCTCCCCTCACTGTCTCCATCAGGGTGAGTGCTGAGTAGACACGGAATTAGGCGGGGAGCTGGGCCTCTTCAATTAGAATGAGGCAAGGAAGACAGCAAACAGCAGCGGACGGGGCCTGATGTGCAAGAGGAGCCTTGTTAACTTGTGTCTGAAGGTCACTGGACCATCCTACCAGTGTGGCTGTGTTTTCCATCCAGAAAAATACACTGCACCTCTCTTCTCCTTCTAGAAAACGGTTCTTCCTCCACCACTCTAACGAGGCAGCTGGAGTGAAAACAGGCACGTTCTGTTTGATTTCTTTCCACAGCAAGTCCTTGACCCAACCTAGGCCAGCCAGAGACCTTCTGGGGTTACCTTATCTTTTAACATGAGCCTTATGAGAACCCATCGCTGCTCCCCTCAGGGCCTAGCATGAGGTGAGTGCCTGGGCATTGCCGTGTAGACGCTGTCTGAGAGATGAAGGTCATTCTCCAAAGAGCAGAGAAAAAGAGCCGTGTCCTCATGAGCCAAGCCGCTGGGTCAAGTCACTCCTGAGACTCAACTGTATTCCAAAACCATTGTGGAGGTTGATTACTTACAATAAATGCTGTTTTTTACCCTCTCTTGTGTTAGATTCCAAGCACACAGACTTTAAAATGTCCTGATGCATAGCTACAGTAGGCCCTCTGTCCACAGGTTCTACATCCACAAGTCGAAAGTATTCAGAAAAGCAATAAAATATAACAATAAAAATTATTCCAATAAAAAGCGTGGTATCATGACTATTTACATAGCATTGTGCTGTATTAGGTATTAGAAGTAATCTAGAAATGACTTAACGTTTTTGTAGGAATGGGTGAAGGTTATCTGCAAACGCCACACCATTTTATATTAGAAACCTAAGCGTCTGCAGATTTTGGTATCTGGAGGTTCTTGGAGTCGAGGCCTCATGGATGCAGAAGAATGGCTGTACGTGCTGAGTAAACGGCCATGCTCCTGGCTGACGGTGCGGCTGTGGCCCACAGCAAGCCCTGATGGTGATTGTAAAGTCGCTGAAGGGGGTGAGCACTGGATCCCAGGAGGCCCCCAACAGTTCTGGGCTGCAGGTGCCCTCTCCGGGAAGTGCGATCTGCCCTGGGTGGGTGGCAGGAATCATGTCAGGGAGGGGGCAGGTGTGTGTAGCTCTGTGAATGGCCACAGGTTATATTTTGTGAATCTGCATCTGGGATCTGGAGGTCCCATTGTCTCTTACCAAGTATTGAGCCTCGAGGAGGATCCACTTTACAGAATAGGCTGAGTTCTGTTGAATCGTTGGAGTAAATTGCTCAAGTCACTCAAGTGGAGGGAGAGAGGGAGGTGCCTCCAGCTGGAAGAAGAGCAGGTTCACAGCCAGGGGCTTCTCTCTAACCCTGTGTTTCCTGCTGGGAGCCACACCGTGCGCACTGGGAGGCAGAACGTGACAGAGAGTGTGTGTGTGTGGTGGGTGGGGGAGGTTGTGATATAAAAGCAGAGTAACCTAGAGCAAAACTTCTTACTAAATTAATTTTTCTGTTAATTATCTGAGCTTACTGCAAACTGAGTTATGCAAATGCAGTTGATCTAATCAATAGGTAATGTGAAGGCCAAAAAGAACGATAGCTAACCTGCATTTTATTGCCAACCGTGTAACCTGAGGTGTTACTTGACCCTGACTTCTATTTCCCTAATGTTCTCAATGATCCTGCAAAGCGAGCACCGTCATCCCCACTCTGCAGTTGAAAACCCAGGCTCAGAGGAGCCAGTGACTTGGCCAAAGTCCCCACAGGAAAGAGGCAGAACCAGGACTTACTTAAGTGACGGTCATCTGTCTCTAAATCCGGAAATTCCACTGTCTCCACGCCGGCCACCACCCCAGCGGGGTTTTCTCTGAGCTGAGAGATACACAGAGGATATGAGGTGACCATGCAAAGCCGCCCCCCTCTGCTGGCTGACGCTCTGTCCTCAGGCTTCCGCCGGACTCCCTCCCTCGGGCTGCGTCCTCCAGTCCCAGCCTACTGCAGCCTATCGTGCATGTCATTCTCCATCTTCTGCACAGCTGTTTCTTCTCTTTCACCTTTTTCCCGTTTCTCTCACTGAAATACTTGTGTTTTGGTCTTTCTCTCTCCCTGCTTTCCCACAATTTCCCTAACATCCACAGAAACTTCCTAACTGTTCTCTTTCCTTTCTCATGGCCTTTCTCTCTTTTCCACGCTGCCGTGATCTCTCTGTTATCATCCTCCTGTACCCTCACCTTCCTTTTCCATCTTCCACATCCTGCCTATCTGCACTTCTCCTTCTCTTTGCCCTCAGTCCCAGGTTTCACCCTTCCCTGCCTGCAGACACGGCGTCTGGTCAGGCAACCACTCTGGACACCAGCCCTTTAGGCAGGTCCTCAAGGAGTCAGCAGACTGTCCTGGATGGTAGATTAGGTGGGGGAGAAAAGGGAGAGGGATTTATTCAGAGTCAAGTTTGAGCAGTTTCACACATCAGAATCCCTCAGTGCTTTGGCGCAGGCCTGCTGTATACCCTGAACAGCAGGCGTACACATGTGGGGCCATGTAACTAATGCTCCTCAGGGATGGGACCTGGCACAGCGTGGGTGTGCACAGGGCCTGCTCTTCACAACTCTGCCAAGGCTCCTGCCAGTACACCTGTAAACAGAAGAAAAGCTGATCCTGTTTAGGAACTCCTGGCCCGTCTGGGCTCAGATTTATTGCTGTTTATTTGGGACAATTACATGATCATCTTCTCTCCCCCTTGGCGATGAGCCAGGTGCTCTTGTAAAAAGAAAGCCAGATGCTCTTCTTTGGCTAATTTTGCTGGGGAAGTCTCCAAGGGATGAGGTGGGAATTGAAGACACATCTTAGCTGAAGACCTAGAAAACTTTTAATACCCTGGCACCTGTAAGAAAGCCCAGCAGTGGAAAGGAGGATGTGATGAGAAGGGCGGGGGGAAGGACTCTCGTACTCAGGCATGGCATAAAGATGAGACAGCAATCACTGGACGAGGCTGGGTTTACTTTCGTTCCCTTCCCCAGACTTTATTATTTCTTGCCTGGAAGACTCAGCAGTTTTGCTTTTCCCCCCACGAGCCCTTAGATATATGAAAATTCTCCTGAGACAAAAGCTTCTAAGGGTTGCTGCTCCCTGTGGAACTGGGATGTCACCAATACATCTATTTAGATTTTGGTTTAATTTTAAAATCTTTACTCTGACAGAAATATTAGTAATAGCAGTAAAATTAATGTAGGAGCTTATTAATGTCTTGTAGGACACGAAACCTTTTCTTCTGTCCCCGCGGAAGAACGGGCGTAAGAGTGAATTCAAGGCTGTTAGGACAGGCTCCCCGACTCCACGCACAGAAGGCCACATAGGCCCTCCCCACGAGATATCCAGACATCCAGGCTCTAGGGAGGTGGGTCTTCCTGAGGCCACTGGAAGTCACAATGAAGGCACCCAGGGAACGCAGCGGAAGACAACATCGGGCCCCTCATCAAGAAAAAGCTGCTGCACAGATCAACCCATCACCTAGGCATTAACGTTAAGCCCGGCGTCCGTTAGCTCTTCTTCCTGATGCTCTCCCTCCTCCGACGCCCCAACAGGCCCCTCACGTGTCCATGTGCTCTCATCATATGAGCACTTTTCAAATCTCTAACTTCCCAAAGAAATGGGAACTGTGGCTTGGCCACAGTGCCCTGCGGTGCTAAATGGGGCAAAGTGTGGCAACTTCTAGAAATCGTGGCCCCTGGAGAGACCGAGGACTATCAACAAGAAATAAGAAGACTGAAAGAGAAAAATAACAGGAGCTGGTATTTATGGAGCTCTGCTACGTCCTAGAGTAGTTTCTCGACCTTGGACCTGTCAGCATGCTGGGCGGGGCACCGCTCTGTTGTGGAGCTCGTGCTCTGCAGGAGGTTTGCCGGCATCCCCGGCCTTTTCCCACTAGATAGCGGTGAATTCCCTCTGCCCCCAGGTGTGACGACCACAATGTCTCCACACCCCCTGGGGTGGGGGGTCCCAGTTGAGAACCACGGCTCTAGACACAGGCCAGCTGCTGTGTCCGGACGATCACCTCAGTCCTGCGTTTCGAGCCTCAGGGCCTCAGACCACAGCCCCTGAGCTGTAGCGTTTGTAGGTGGCTCTGCACAGAAAAGTTTCTGTCACTGATGGAGGTTTTCTCCCTGAGGCTGTGCACTGTGAGGGTGGGAGCTTGAGCATCCACCATCACCTCCCAGGGCTGAGAGGAATTCTTCCCATCCCGGGTGTCTCACTAGTCACCAGGTCCCCTAAGCCGCCTGCTACTCTCTGCTTAAGTCTCAGCTTGAACGCACAGCGAGGTTTCTCCTGGACTGTAAACTAGACTCTCACATCCTGGGCGCATCTTCACGCTCGCTTCTCACCTCCTCTGTCCGCTTCGCCGGCAGCACCAGGGCAGAGCGTCTGCAGGCTGCACGCTCCTCTGAGCCTGGTGCTCTCCACGGGGCCTGGCACATGAGCCCTTAGTGAATAAGGAGGGGCTGAGCTGCAGAGAGAACCTGGGGGGCAGAGCTCAGCGTCTCGTCTTCACAGGCGGGGAGAGCACGCACTTCTCTTGTCCAGGAATGGAAGTAGTTGTGTGGCTGCTTCAGGGGCAGTGATGGCCCCTCCCTCTGCTGGAGACACATCATCTGATGGGGATGCACTTGTTTACAATCCTGGTTCTCGTCCAGCTCAGCTGAGGCTCTTTGACCGAATGTGCTCTGATACGGTCTGGCTGTGTCATCCAAATCCCAACTTGAATTGTGTCTCCCAGAATCCCCACGTGTTGTGGGAGGGAAGCAGGGGGAGGTAATCGAATCGTGGGGGCTGATCTTTCCCGTGCTATTCTCCTGACAGTGAGTCTCACGAGATCTGATGGGTTTATCAGGGGTTTCCACTTTTGCTTCTTCTTCATTCTCTCTTGCTGCCCACATGTAAGGAGTGCCTTTCACCCTCCCCCACGATTGTGAGACCTTCCCCGGCCATGCGGAACTATAAGTCCAGTTAAACATCTTTCTTTTGTAAACTGACCAGTCTAGGGTACGTCTTTATCAGCAGAGTGAAAACGGACTAATAGATCCTCCGTCTGTCACAGTTTGTATTTAACGCCTCGAGATGAATCTCGTCAGTGAGGCAGAGCCCGCGTTACATTTGGCATATGCAGGACACTCTCTGAGGCACTGTGGGGGGGCGGGGCAGGTCTGAGGGTGCTCCGTGGAGTCCTGTGTCCCGTGTGAGGCCGGCCCTCTGCACACAGGCTCTGACCAAAGCCTTTACACTGCGAGGCCAGAGTCGACACTCCTCCGTCCCCACAGCCTGTGCTTCTCCGCTCCGGGCTGGGGAGACCTGGCACGGACCCAGCTCTCTCCTCCGTTCCCCTCCCTGCTGCCTGGCAAGGCTGGTTCTCAGCAGGCAGCGGCAGTGAAGGGAGGTAGGTCCTCTTTGATCTCAAACTCCTAGAAGTTCTCCCGAAGACAGAAATCTAACTGGAAATGTTGAGAGGTATTTGGAATGTGTCCTTGTCTCAGTTTTCTAAAAGCTTCTTTCTCATGACCCTTTGGATACTTTTGCAAATATCTTGATGTCGTCTGACTAGTAGAGGGCCTCATGTGGTGACGGTTTTAGAGACGGTGAGGGGAGAGCGGCACCGGGACAGGAATGGGTCATGAAAGTTTCCTTAGGTCAGCTCTGGCCGTGTTCTCCGTTTAACCACGTTTACCGGGAGTTCAGAGCCTCAGCGTGTGTCCACCCTGCCTCGCACACAGCAGTTGCCTCATACGTGTACATTATATGTTTGTGGAGTGGTCAACTGAGGCGGAGTTCCCAGGCCTGGACACTGGGAGATGCAGCCTGGACACTGGCCCTCTTCCCTGCAGGGCTGCGCTGGGCTGTTGTGGGCCCTGCTGAGCTCAGCTGGCTGACTGCGTCCAGCAGCAGCACCGGGAGCACCTGGCTGTGTGTTACTCGTTCACACCACACAAGTGTCCCCCAGCTCTCGAGGTCCATCGCTCACCGCTCTGCAGGCCCAGCCCAGCTGCACCAGGAAGCTTTCCTTTGAGTCCAAATGCTGCTTTCTCCCTCTGACCACAGTGCAAATGGAAAGGGCAGGCCCCACCCTCCCCAGGAGGGGGAATCTTACGCGCTCATTCAGTCAGAACCGTTCGTTAATCATTTACTGGGCTTTGAGGGTACGGACCGGTGTCAGCCACAGTCTCCCCTCCGGGGGTTCCAGGGGTCTCCAATGCAGGCTCTTTTTTGGTTCCTTATGAACTTTAAAGTAGTTTTTTTCCAATTCTGTGAAGAAAGTCATTGGTAGCTTGATGGGGATGGCGTTGAATCTATAAATTACCCATCTATGGTGCCAACAAACTCACATTTCTTACCCCATGGTTCATCACTGGCATCAAGGCAGCAAAATCCAATTTGTTTGCCTCCACCAGGAAATCATTGCCAACTTCAACTTAAATTGGTCATAGGACAAGTCCACCGAAAAGGCTAAAAGCTAAAAAGAGAGGCAGAGGGCTGAACCACCTTAGATAGGTGTGTTGCTTGGACGTAGAATGGAGACGACTGCCGCATGGGGAGGGGCCCCCAGCTCTGGCCGGAGCACACCCCTGCTGACCCTCTTCTGAGTGCTTTCTTTTCCGGCATTGCTGACTAGGAGCCAGGAAGGCTTTGGGAGGACCTGCAAGCGATCAGATCATCCCGTCCAGGACATCTTCCCTCCCCGCTGCGCTCACCTCTGGGACAGACTCTCAGCAAGTGGCTCGACCCGGGCAGCCAGCACCCTGCTGCTTCCGAGCTGCCTGGTCCAGTGTTGGCGACACTGAGGTGACACAAGGTTAACAAGGCAAACAGGTTTGTACTGACCATCCCTTCCTCTACGATACTCACTTTATTTGATTTGGAGAACTGTGGGCTTCCTGAGGTTTTGCCATTGGTAAATAGCAGGCCTTGCTGTTTTGTTTTGCTTTTTGAGGGCAGAAGAAAGAAGCTTACTTCACTTTGCAAATGTGGCAGGGCCTGGAGTCAGCTTAGTGTGGAATGACCAGCTCTTCACCAGGAGCTGTGCAGCCAGGGCAAGTCATGCCTCTCCCTGGGACTCATTTTGACATTGATAACATGAAGGGCTGACATTTATTCACAAAGCTTTGCTGGGTTTTGCAAAGCATTCTGCCGCTGGCTGCAGAGCTATTGCTGAGCCATAGTTACCTCCCTCCTCCAGACTTACGGTAAGTGACACTGAGCGGAAGCCGTGGACAGCGATGCCTTCAGGAATCTCCCCTGCCGTGTTAGGGTGCGTCTCCCTCTACTCTCAGCACATCTGGGGGCCAGGCCTCTGGAATCCAGGTCACCGGGTGAGCCTCACTTGCTTCCTTTGATTCCTAAGGATAAGGGATGGTTAACTGAGGTTTCCTTAGACACTGCCCTGTTGTTCTAGACCCAGGAGATAATTCCACATGCTGGATTCCAGTAAGTTACTTAACCTCTGGAAGCCTCTGTTTTGTCATTTTTAAAGTAGTACGTACTTGACCAGGCATTTTAGAATTGGGTAGATACTATCTCAATCATTATTCCTAAACAACTATTTATGGAGCATTTACCTTCTACTAGATATTGTAAGTAATCTAGAGGTTTAAAGTGTGAAAAAGGATGTGCATAGGTTCTATGCAAATACTACACCATTGTCCATAAAGAACTTGGGCATCTGTGGATTTTAGCATCAACAGAATAGAATGAACTGGTTCTCTTCCTAGAGCCAATTTCCCATGGATACCTAAGGACAAGTGTACGTACAGACATATTCATTGCAGTACTTTTTGTAACAGCAAAAAATGGGCATTAACAGTATACATAGTGTTGGGATAAACTGAATTAAGATTCATTTATGCAATGGGATACAGATGTTAAAAATAAAGAAGTATGTGTTCATATGGGAAGTAATCTCAAGGATTATTTTAAGCAATGAAAGAAAAGTACAAAGCACTGTCTATATGGATTCCCACTTGTGAACAAGGGTGTGTGTGTGTGTATGTGTGTACTCTCTTTATAGAGACTATCTCTGAAAGGAAATACAAGTAATTGGTGGTAGTAGTCGGTCTAATTTTTGTTTCTTCTTCTCTTTTTTTAATAAGAATAGATTTTTACAATAAGAAGTACTCAATTTAAAAAATGTAAGTTATTTAAAGTAGGTAATTTAAAAATATATGTCCACAGGCAGAGGAAATGAGGCCAACGCTAACGACTAGGGAATTTAGGTAAAGGCACAAATTACCTTTGTACAATTCTTGCAAATTTTTAGAAAATCTAAAATTATTTTAAAATAAAATTATAAAAAATATCCACTAATTCCACAATCAGTTCTTTTCAACTCTGAACTCGGGGCCTACACAATTTTCCACACCCCACCCAGCTCACATGCCTTATGTGCAGATGACCTAATACTGCTGGCCTCAGTTTCCTCATCCCAAAATTCAATGTTGATAATATTAAGCCTGTAGGGTTATGTCCTGCACATACTGAGCATTCAATGCATGTTACTGTGCCCTTCTTTCCTTAATCTCTTCCAACACCTTCCTTTCCAGATATATGGATAGCACAGAAGGCCAGGAGGCCAAAGCACTTTACGATTCTGTAAAGAAGAAGCCAAAACTGCAGATGAAGCAAAGCCTATTATCTTTGGTGTTAAATCCACAGAGAACGTCTCTGGATTCGGTCACCTCCTCCTCCTGTGCTTTCAGATATTAAATATTTTGCTGTCAAGAAGCAATTCCCCATAAACTCAAAAGTTCTTGGCTCTAACAATTCTAAATCTTGGCCTAGAGATGAGAATTTTGAGCTAACTTAGTAGCTGTCTCAAACACATGCAGTTTTGAAGCCAAGAGTCTTTCATCGGCTGTGTCCAGCCCCAGTAAGAAATGAACCAGCGGAAGCATTTGTTCTGCAGATTTAGGCTCCGCCACACGTGGAATTTAGGAGCTCAGTGGAGATTAAGTTTAGACTTAGGAAGCAGCAACTGGGCGAAACACGACCATGTGTGACGGTAATTTTTTTTTTTCTTTTTTGAGTGGAGTCTTACTCTTGTTGCCTAGGCTGGAGTGCAATGGTGCGGTCTCAGCTCACTGCAACCTCTGTCTCCCAGGTTCAAGTGATTCTCCTCTCTCAGCTTCCCGAGCAGCTGGGATTACAGGCATCTGCCACCACACCTGGATAATTTTTGTATTTTTAGTAGAGACAGAGTTTCACCATGCTGGCTAGGTTAGTCTCGAACTCCCGACCTCAGGCAATCTACCTGCCTCGGCCTCCCAAAGTGCTGGGATTACAGGCGTGAGTCACCGCGCCCGGCCATGTGATGTTAATTTTATGTGTCAACCTCATTGGGCCATAGGGTGCCCCAAACAGACATTTAGTTAAACATGTTTCTGGATGAATCTGAGAGGGTGTTTCTGGATGAGAGAAGCATTTGAACTGGTCGGCCGAATGAAGACGATTGCCTTCCCCGACGTGGCTTGGAATCGCCCACTCAGCTGACGGCCTCAACAGAAAGAACAAAGTGGGGGAGGAAGGAGAACACATTTCCTCTGCCAGATGGCCCGAGCAGGGACTTCCCTGCCCTCAGACTGGAAGTTCACTGTCAGATATCCTGTTCCCCCGCCTTGAAACTAGAACTAGAACTTGTACCACTGGTTCTTCTGGTTCACAGGCCACCCCGGGTCTCCCGGGTCTCCTGGGTCTCCAGACTGCAGATGGAAGACTGTGAGACTTCTCAATCTCCATAATCCTCTCCCTGTCCCTCTGCCTCTCCCTCCCCTATTGGTGCTGTCTCTGGAGAACCCTGACTAATACATTAATCGTGTTCTCTCAAATTTTGGTGATGTATTTTTTTCTTAAATCTGTTTCATTGGCTATTCTCAAAATCTGCTGAGTGGGGCCATCCATTGTTTCTCAGCTGAAGGACTGCAGTCACTTTAGGTACTTCCCTGCGTTTCGTTGTGCCTCTCTCTCCTTCATCCTTTCCACAGCTGCCATTCCAATCTTTCTAAACGAGAACTAGTCCTCTGATTAAAGATGAAACAAGCTCATTGTGACTGTAAGGAAATCTGTGTACTGGACTTCTGCTGGCTCTCGAGTACCTGAGAACGGTTCTGAGCAGCCTACCGGAACACAGAGCTTTCCAAACTCAGTCCAGGACGCATCTGTTCCTTCGCCCAGGCTTTCCACCCTGCGTGGCTCTCACCTTTGTGTGTCCGTCCTTGTTTCTTAGAGGAGCCGTGTGCCTCCAAATGCATATGCCTACGACCTTTTCTTTCTCTTGCCTGAAATGCCTAACTTCATTCTCCATCGGGTGAATTCCAACTCACCCCTGAAGATGAGCTCAACTGTCCCTCTTGTGTGAAGCCTTTCCTGACACCCTGAGAACTTTCCATCCACGTCACCACAGAGCACCGTCCATCCTCCTGTAGAGCCACTCACTCACCACCGGTCTGCACATCCATTGCTCATAGGAGGTCTTCACCACGAGACGTCAAAGCCTCAGTGACAGGTGCTTGTGTCCCTGGCCTGCTCGAGGCCCTCAGGTTATTCCCACTGCTCTTTTTTGGACAAATAGTGGCTTCTTCAGGCCTACACAAGCTCGAAGAGATCCCCGAGGACAATGAGTCCAATTTTTTACTTTCCAGAATAGGATACTGAGATATTTTAATTCATGGAATTATTCTAGCATCCAACCTTACATAATAAGTATTCGTTAAGGACTTGGAGTGTACCCGTTTCTAGGTTCTGGGGAAACAGGATTAACTATGACGGGCAAAGTTACTGCCCCATGGAGTTCACCATTTGGGGATTGGTGGGTGGATAACAACGGCAACTACAAGATACACGCATGCATGTATGTGTGCATGTGTGTGCTTGTGTGTGTGCGTGTGTGCATGTGTGTGCATGTGTGTGTGTGCATGTATGTGTGCATGTGTGTGCTTGTGTGTGTGCGTGTGTGTGCATGTGTGTGCATGTGTGTGTATGTGTGTGCATGTGTGTGTGCATGTATGTGTGCATGTGTGTGCGCGCATGTGTATGTGTGCATGTGTGTGTATGTGTGTGCATGTGTGTGTATGTGTATGTGCATGCATGTGTGTGCCTATGTGTGTGTGCATGTGTGTGCGTGTGTATGTGCATGCGTGTGCGTGTGTGTGCATGTGCATGTGTGTGCGTGTGTGTGCATGTGCATGTGTGTGCGTGTGTGTGCATGTGCATGTGTGTGCGTGTGTGTGCATGTGTGCATGTGTGTGTGCGTGTGTGTATGTGTGTGTGCATGTGGGTGCATGTATGTGCATGTGTGTGTGCGTGTATGTGCATGTGTGTGTGCGTGTGTGCGTGTGTGTGTATGTGTATGTGCATGCATGTGTGTGCATGTGTGCATGTGTGTGTGCGTGTGTGTGTGCATGTGTGTGCATGTGTGTGCGCATGTGTGTGCATATGTGTGTGCGTGTGCACACACGAGAGTGTATGCATGGATGTGTGCATGTGTGTGTATGGGTGGGTGTGTGTGCGTGTGTGTGTGCATGTGTGTGCATGTGTGCATATGCGTGGGTGTGTGTGAGCGTGTGTGTGTGCATGTGTGTGTGCGTGGGTGTGTGCATGTGTGTGTGCATGTGTGCAATTCATATAGTGCTAGGTGTAATGCACAAACGAAGGCGGTGACTGGGGTCACAATCCAGGAGAAATCTCTGGGGACGTGACATTTCATCTCACAGGGTAATGAGGAAAATGAGGCAGCCACATGGGGTCCCAGCGAAAGAGGACTTGAGGCAGACGGAACAGCAAGTCCAGGGCTCTGGATGAGGAAGTGGCTTCCCTCACAGGTAGATGGGAAGGGGCCATGTGAGGATACCTCAGCCATGTCAGATGAATGTATTGCCTGAAGAACGCCCTGAGATAAAGGGTGGCATAAGCAGGTGTGTGGCTCAGGCAAAGGAATGGGGGTAAGAAGCAGGACACAGCCTCGCCAGGTGGGTTCCTCCAGAAGGCAGGCTGCACCTGCCAGGGTCCATCCCAGGCCAGTCCCTGAGAGGCTGGGCCAACAGAGAAGGATGGTAACCTGGGCCTGGATTGTCACTGAGGCCTTCCTTGAGTGAAATATACACTAAATGGTCTCAGAAGGCCCCACAAGGGCAGGGCGGTGAGTGTCCGGGAGGAAGGTAGGTGGCGGGTGGGGTGCAGAGCCTGGGCAGAGGGACGCCTCTGAAGTTAAATTGATACCACTGACTCATCCCTCAAACGATTTCAGGCCACGGTCTTCTCTGATCAGGACTCCATCCCTGTAAGAAAACGGAAGAGCTGGGGAGTGGAGAGGAGGGAGTGTGGGATGTGTGGAGAGTGGAGACGAGGGAGAGTGTGGGATGTGTGGAGAGTGGAGAGGAGGGAGTGTGGGATGTGAATTACGAGCTATCAGAGAGGCTCTGCTTCCTCTAAGCTCACGGCCGCTGTGTGCACTGTGGGGCAGACACACCAACTCCTGCTGTCCAGCTTCCATACCCAGGAGCGCTGAGGCCCTTCCCGGAGTCTCCCCAGCCCACACCACGGAAACAGCACGGAGTGTCCAAAGGCCCTGTCCACCGGGATGGCTCCCTCCGCAGCACCGGTGCTGAGCCTCCTGAGAACCATGCATCCTCGTGGCTCTGCTGGTCCTCACAGATCTCCAGGTAGAAGCTCATTGTAGAACAGCATTTGCCGTCAATGCTCTGATAATTTTCTGCTAACCTAGTTGTGACTAATTAAATCAGGAGTTTGGTGCCGGCCTCGCTGTGGTGCTTGGAAGGCTGGGGACATCACACTCAGCAGAGAAGTCACTGGAGACACAGACTTGCCAGTCCCACCACAGAATGATGATCTAGTAGAGCTACGTTGGCCAGCAATCCGCATTTCCGGAAGCAGCCCTGGCGATTCCGTGATTCTGCTGAGAGGTGGCATTCGGGGGCCCGCACCCGGAGCCCTGAAGCAGTAATGACCCGCCAGCCTACTGTCTTTAGTGTCTTTTAGGGGGTGCTATGACGAGCGCGCATCACCCAAATGACAGCTCACCATTGACTCTTAAGGTGGAAGAGATTTTAGAGGCGCTTTAGTCCAAATCTCTCATTTTTCAAATGAGGCAGACGTGCCCTAGAGCGGAAATGTGACTTACCCAACGTCGCACACCAGAGACTAAAAGTTCTAGAACAAGGACGAGTTTTTTGATCTCCAGTGATCTGGAAAACTCTGCATGTCAAACGCCCGTTTCTGTTCCCAGCATCGGGTAACCCCTTAATTCCTGGTCCCCTCCACCCTTCCTCAATGCTCAGACTTTCCGTCACAGGGAAACCCACTAGGCTTTTGACCTCACGTGCTGTTTCCACAGGCATCGCCCTGCGCTGGCCTTGGCTCCAGCAGTGTGAGGCAGAGCTGCCCTCCCTGAGCTGACGGAGGCGGCTACAGCGTGCTGTGTGGGTGTGGGAGGCTCCGGGGAGGGCCTCGGTGCTCCCTGGGCGTGGAAGATAAAATAGGCAGCTGGAGAGCGGGAGTGTGGTGTGTCGGTCCCACAGGGCACACGGCATCCATGGCCTTAGGGGAAGCAGAGCCCCTTTTGATAGCTTAGAACTCATGTTCCAGGCCCTCCCTCCTCTCCCAATCCAGCTCCTCAGTTTTCTTACAGGGATGGAGTCCTGAGCAGAGAAGACTCTGGCCGGAAATCATTTGAGGGGTGGGTCAGTGGCATCAATTTAACTTCAGAGCTCCGGGCTCCCCACCCCACCTCCCTCTTACACACTCACTGCCCTGCCCTTGTGGGGGCTTCTGAGATACTTAGTGCATATTTTCCTCAGTGTAGATTTCACTGATAGACTCCAGGCCCAGGTCACCGTCGTTCTCTGTCGGCTCAGCCTCTCAGGTCCTCGTGCCCCTCCCAGGCCTGGGGGCGGTGGGGGGGCTCCTGCCTGGCGCCAGGTCTGAGTCCTGCTCCTGAAGGCTGTGCCAGTGGCCTCCAGGGCTGCTTTTGGCCCAGGGAGCTGGAGAACAGTGGGTTCCCCTCCCTACCTCTATCTTTACGAATATTTTTCCTGGGTGTGCTCCGGGACCCACGTCCGTTCTCCCTGCAGCCCCCGCTCCCCAGTCGTGAAGACCCCTCAGCTCTTCCCACTTTGCCAGAAGCCGTGGGGGCCACAGGTCTTGCCTTCTTCTCTCTTAGGTGCATTCAAGCTCCTCTCCGGGCGGCTGGGAGGGCAGATTGCTTCATAAATTCCTGAGAACATATTTGGAACTAGCAGCTTAATCATTATAATGCATTATTCAATCAACCAAAAGTGTTTTTTGGAGGGAAAAATACACCATGAAATATATCTTCATTTTAAGTACATCTGTTGTTTCTTGAAAGCCATTAGCTATCAGTGAATCATCAATTCTGCTTCGCTGTGTGGCTAAGACTATTTGTTCTAATTAGAGACCATGCACGAATCTAAACACATTTGCCTTATCTGTAAAAATGGAACTTCCAGTCCTGCTAATCGTGACGGCCCTAACTGTGCTGGAGAAGCAATTTTCTCCAGGTCTTACCAGGTGCGTCTGGGAGGAGTGGGGGAATGAGAGGGGGGGGCTGTAGCCGCCCCTGCATGCAGGGTCCAACCCGCCAGGACTGCTAACCGGGCACCTGCGTCCACCCTCCTTCCCCAGCCTGATGGGCTCGGACCCCCTAGAGAGATACTAACCGGGCACCTGCGTCCACCCTCCTTCCAGCCTGATGGGCTCTGACCCCCTAGAGAGGAGGCTGCAGAGAGGCCCTGGCAGCTCCTGTCCTGCTCCGCACTGCAGACCACCCAGGGGACGGCAGCAGGCCGGGGGGTGGGTGCCTTGGGTTCTGGGCCAGGTGGGAGCTGGGACTGCAGGGAGCAAGGGCCAGGAAGGAGGTGGCTCCTGGGACTGGGATTCTTCCCTGGAGATGCAGGCTCAGCTGAGGCCTCCTCTCCTGGGCTCCAGGTGCAGATGGGGAGGGGCAGTGCTGGGAGGGGCAGTGCTGGGAGGGGCAGTGCTGGGAGGGGCAGTGCTGGGAGGGGCAGTGCTGGGAGGGGCAGTGCTGGGAGACATGCTTGAAGGGCAGGAAAGGAAAGGGGTTGGGGGCTGGCATTACTCAGAGGCCGCCACGTGGGGAGAGGTGTTGAGAGACTCAGAGGAGGTGAACCTGGAGGGAAGGTGCATTGAGACCTGAGGCATCGATGACTTTCCAACCACGTCCAGTGCAGATGGTGAAACATAAAATGAACTTGCCCTTTGTACAGGGCTGCTCTGAAACCTAATTTTTCACAGAAATGAATTGGTCTTGGCCCTGTCTCCTCTCAGACTCCAGGCTTTTTTCTAACCTCTGGCAGCTTCTCTTCTCTAAACAACGTCTCAGGGCTGTGCCCGCCTCCCACCTCCGGATCGTATCCCAGACCGTCTTTCCTCCACCTCAGAGCCCCCTGGAACCCTCTCTGCTTTGTGTTCCACCCTGGGCAGCCATAAAAAGCAAGCGAGGGCTCCGTGCCACAGCCTCCCTGCAGAGCGGGCGCCCCAGGCCCTGGAGCCGGTCACTGCTGACTCCACTGCAGGCTGCTGGGCTGGCTCCGTGGGGCTTGGTCTCCTAAGCCTGGCCTGGAAGGCGGGCCATGTGCACCAGGGGCTGCAAGCAGAGCCCCTGCATGGGCGGGGGCATGTCGGTGCCTGTGAGGCAGGTGCTGGCCAGCGAGAGGCAGGCCCAAGGGGAGCTGGGGAGTTCGATTCCGTCTCCTTCCCCTCACCTGTCCTGACACACAGATACTCACAGCAGTGACACTTGCTACCCGGCAGCGGTGGCACCCAGGTCTGCCCGCCCTCCCTCCCCACCTCAATCCACTGCTCCTCCTCCCTGTTTCCCTGAGGCTGTACTCAATCAGAACGCGGGTAGCACCAAAGCTTCTGCCTCAGGCTGCACTGTTCAAAGACCCTGGATGAAGACAGTACTCTGAAGCCACGAGTCACCGATGCATCAAAGGGAGTGGGCTGAAATGCATGGGAGAGGCTGTGGGGAGCTGGTATCCTGCCAGGCTGGCGCGGCTGGGGCTGGGTCAGGGAGGGGCTGGCATGGACGCTGAAGCCTGAACGTTGGGAATATTTAAAGAGGAATAGCAAGAAGATGCCTGGAGCCAAGAGGAGCCAGAACTGCTGAAACAAAGGCATCTGGGAGCAGTCATGGGAGACGCTGGCACAGAGCTGGGTTTTGGTTCCTGGAGTGCAGGCGTGCAGCTGGAGAGAGGGGTGTGTGCACAGGCAGCCCATCACATCCTCCTCCCTCTACCATACACACACACACACAGACACACACACACCCCATCGTGTCTACAGTCAGTACAGATGCCCTGCACCCCTCCCCCAGGCCCCTCACAGACGGAACTGAGCTCTCAGGGGCCCTGGGCTCAGGCCAACCCAATCCCCTTAAGTGGAGGCTTTAAAACAAATGAACGTATTATTAGCATAGTTTCCTCCTGTTTGAGGATTATGGCATCCTAGTCCCGTGAATCAGACCTGATTAGCCAGTCATAGCCTGGGAGCGGCACCTCGAGGAGGCATTCAAAAGCAGACTCATGAGATGGAGAGAGGTATACAAGAGCAGCCACGGCTTCCTGTGCTGCTAGGACCCTTTCTCCCTTAGAGGAGGAGCTTTCCAGCTGGTTAGCTTTCTGGCATATTCTTCTTCACAACCAAGTTAACCTGGAGCAGAGAAAGCCCTGGGCCTTTTGTGGTTGCTCCTCCAGGTCGCCTGTCCACGGACTACTCCCAGGCCCTGAGAAGCAGTGATTCACGTAGAAATAACGTGCATCCGGCAGCCCACGGTGGAGTCACACTCCAAGCCCCTTCCCCACAGTGGGCTGACACCTGCCGGCCACGGCTGACAGGGCAGAGCCTCTGCTGTGGTGTGACAGGCGTTTGTGTAATTACTAGCTCTGGTCACCTAATTTTCTTCTTGCAGATGTGCATGTGTACATGCATGTGTGTTTATGTGTGTGTGTCTCTGGGTACGGTGTGTGCATGATGCTTGCATACGTGTGTGCATGTGGGTATATGTGCAGTGCATGCATATGTGTACCTGTGTGCCGTGTGTCTGTGTGCATCTGTGTGCCTATGTACGTGTGCACGGTGCATGCTGCACTGCCACTGCCTTTCATGTGTTCTGACTGCACACAGAGAATGTCTCAAGGATGTTCCTTGTGTCACCCCGGGGAGCGCAGCCTGTGAAAGGCAGCGTGAGACACCCCCTCTGTACGTGCAGCTCCTTTCCTTCACCTTCAAACTTGCATTTAAGGAGTGAGCTCTTAAATAAATTCTATGCTTTAAAAGGTGAAAGCAGAAAGAAAGGCAGTCAATTGCTGTTGTCTTCCTCTAAAGCAGCTGGCAAAGCCTGGGACCTGAGTGCTCGAAGCGGCTGGGTGTGGATAGGCTGCGGTGTTGCAAGGGAACATTCCCAAACAGAGCACAAAACACCACTGACCCTTCCCCTGTCCTTCTCCTGGGCCCAAGGCACATCTCACAACTTACACACCTAAGAGGTGCAAACTTCTTCAGGCTGTCAAAAAGCCGACGTGTGAAATGACCGTCTGTGTTGGGTTGGTCTCCCAACCATCACGTTCATTTCCAGAAACAAAAATATTTACTGTGTGAGATTTTTGAGGCTGCCCAAAGTACATCTAACAGCTTCTTCTTCCCTCCTCCCTCCTCCGCCTTCTTTCCTCTTTGCTTTCTTCTTTCCTTCCTTCCTTCCACAAACGCATCCTGAGTCCAGGAATCCACATTTGTGGTGCGGGGGTAGGGTGGAGAAAGGAGAATTTGTGGTGCGGGGATAGGGTGGAGAAAGGAGAGTTTGCGGTGCGGGGATAGGGTGGAGAAAGGAGAATTTGCGGTGCGGGGATAGGGTGGAGAAAGGAGAGTTTGTGGTGCGGATCATCAGTCTGTACCAGGTACCTTTGTAGACATGGGATGGGCATTGTGCGTTCAGACACGGCCCCTGACTGCACGTCTCACATTCCAGTGGTGACGAGACAGACAGCAAACAGGTGGGTAATTAAATAAATACGATCATTTAATCTTCTTTATGTGTGTGGTGATGCTGGCGTAAACAGACATACTGCTCTGCCAGTCCTATAAAAGTCTAGCACACACAATTATGTCATGTACCTAATAAGTGATAATGATAATAAATGGTATACTGATTTACGTATTTAGTATACTATACTTGTTATGGTTTTAACGTGTGGGCTCCTTCTACTTATAAAAATAAGTTAACTGTAAAATGGCCTCAGGCATGACCTTCAGGAGGAAATCCAGAAGAAGGCATTGCTACCGCAGATGACAGCTCCATGCATGTCATTGACCCTGAAGACCTTGCAGTGGGACAGGATGTGGAGGTGGCAGATGGTGACAGTGACAATCCTGACCCTCTGCAGGCCTCGGCTAATGTGTGCATCTGTGTCTTAGATTTTCTTCCCCCCGAGACCGAGTCTTGCTCTGTCACCCAGGCTGGAGTGCGGTGGTGCGATCTTGGCTCACTGCAACCTCTGCCTCCCAGGTTCAAGTGATTCTCCTGCCTCAGCCTCCCGAGTAGCTGGAATTACAGGGTCTGTCACCACATCCGGCTAATTTTTGTATTTTTAGTGGAGATGAGGTTTCACCTTGTTGGCCAGGCTGGTCCCAAACTCAAGTGATCCACCCTCCTCGGCCTCCCAAAGTGCTGGGTTTACAGCGTGAGCCACCACGCCTGTTTCTTAGTTTTTAGCTGCGAAGTTTAAAAAGTTAAAAATAAATGAATTTGAAAACAGAAAAAATCTTATAGAATAAGAATACAAAGGTAAAATATTCTTTTACAGCTGGGCAATGTGTTTGTGTTCTAAGCTGAGTCACTACAAAAGAGTCAAAAAGTTAAAAGTATAGAAATTTATAAAGTAAAAAGTTATGGAAGCTAATTCCCTTTTTTTTTTTTTTTTTGAGACGGAGTCTCGCTCTGTCGCCCGGGCTGGAGTGCAGTGGCCGGATCTCACCGCAAGCTCTGTCTCCCAGGTTCACGCCATTCTCCTGCCTCAGCCTCCTGAGTAGCTGGGACTACAGATGCCGCCCCCACACCTGGCTAATTTTTTGTGTTTTTCAGTAGAGACGGGGTTTCACCATGTTAGCCAGGATGGTCTCGATCTCCTGACCTCATGATCTGCCCGCCTCGGCCTCCCAAAGTACTGGGATTACAGGCGTGAGCCACCACGCCCGGCCACAGGAAGCTAATTTTCTTTCTGAAGTTCAGCCTGGGTATGCAGTAGGCTCTGCCATCCGGCCTGGGTATGCAGCAGGCTGTACCATCCGGCCTGGGTATGCAGTAGGCTCTGCCATCCAGCCTGGGTGCGCAGTACGCTAGTGACTGCTACATTGGATAGTGCAGATCTAGGGAATAAGTGACTGTGCCCAGGATCACACAGCTACTAAGGAGATGGACTGGAGTCAAGTGCTACCTCTTTACTTTCCCGAGGCTCTGCTCCTTGCCCCACCACGTGACTGCCACGTGAGTAGTGACCACAGAAAGTGAGAGAGCCAGGGATCAGGGAGGGCCCTTCCCATTGGAGCTGTTTCCTCCTGAGTCAACCCCAGGCTTCGGGCTCTCACTTCAGGCCATTCCTGCACCCCGGGACTTTCACTCTGAGAAATCCTTTGCCATGGAAGCAGGTAACACTTTTGTGAGACACGTTTGTGATGTTTGTGATTGAAGTCTGTGTGAAGTTCTAGTCCAGGTGGAGGGAGGGTGCCCCGGGCCGGGGATGGGAGAGTCTGTGTGAAGTTCTAGTCCAGGTGGAGGGAGGGTGTCCCGGGCCAGGGATGGGAGAGAGGCTGTAAAGGATGGAGCAGCCACTGACAATCTGAGACTTCATCAGAAACTTTCCATTCAGCTCAGATCTTTGCTGAGACTCCCCTTCCAACCGGATTTAACTCCTGCATTTTTGGCCACCAGGTGTCCAGCTGCAGAGGTCTGACACCCACTCAGTGTTTATCGCTCTCTCTGATCTGGTTGTACAAGACAGAAGCGTCACAATTCACAACGAGCCTTGGGTTTCGCCTGATGCCGTCTCCAGATCTTAGGTAGAGGGTTTACTGTGGCCCTGAAGCCCTTGTCCTGCTCACATTTTCGGGGGGCACTGAGTGTTCTCACAACGCGGAGACAGCCAGACCCGGAAAAACGGTGTCAGCCGTGGGTCGAACCTGCCCCAATGGGCCACATTTCCCTCGTGTGTGATCACAGTGGTAACAAAACACCAACAGCCATCACTTCCGAGGGTCTGCTCTTCACCACACAGACACTATGCGTCCTATTTATTACTCGATTATATTATTACCTTATTCCTTATTCACACATCAATGCTACCCCCACAGGAAAGCACAGTGACTAGTCCAGGTCACCAGCTGGTAAGTGGAGGGCCTGGAGTCAAACCTCAATCTGTGAAGGTCAACGTATCAGCTGGACCAAGCGCTGAGCATGTGGTTATATCTCCAAAAAAGAGGGGGATTCGGAGCTGTGCACTGTTCTTTCTCCCTGCACCATCCTCTCCTGGACTCCACCTACTCCAGCCAAGCTTGTGGCCCTGGGGTGGCTGGTGGTGGCTCGACCAGGTAAGCTCCTTCCCCTTCTCCTGCAATGTGTGGTGCATCCCGCATGCTGCTGTACCATGGTTAGGGGATTCAGGTGTGGGTTTGCATCATGAAACTATGAGCCCACCAAGGACAGGGAACCTGAGGACTGGTTTCTACGGCGGCCTCGGACTGTGCAAGTGGCAGGTGTCATTTTGGAGGGGAGATCCATCCTGTGAAGGGAGATCCTTCCTGTGAGGGGAGATCCATCCTGTGAGGGGAGATCCATCCTGTGAGGGGAGATCCATCCTGTGAGGGGAGGTCCTTCCTGTGAGGGGAGATCCTTCCTGTGAGGGGAGATCCTTCCTGTGAGGGGAGATCCATCCTGTGAGGGGAGATCCTTCCTGTGAGGGGAGGTCCTTCCTGTGAGGGGAGATCCTTCCTGTGAGGGGAGATCCTTCCTGTGAGGGGAGATCCATCCTGTGAGGGGAGGTCCTTCCTGTGAGGGGAGATCCTTCCTGTGAGGGGAGGTCCATCCTGTGAGGGGAGGTCCATCCTGTGAGGGGAGATCCTTCCTGTGAGGGGAGATCCATCCTGTGAGGGGAGGTCCATCCTGTGAGGGGAGATCCTTCCTGTGAGGGGAGGTCCATCCTGTGAGGGGAGATCCATCCTGTGAGGGGAGATCCATCCTGTGAGGGGAGATCCTTCCTGTGAGGGGAGATCCATCCTGTGAGGGGAGATCCTTCCTGTGAGGGGAGGTCCATCCTGTGAGGGGAGGTCCATCCTGTGAGGGGAGATCCATCCTGTGAGGGGAGATCCTTCCTGTGAGGGGAGGTCCATCCTGTGAGGGGAGGTCCATCCTGTGAGGGGAGATCCTTCCTGTGAGGGGAGGTCCATCCTGTGAGGGGAGGTCCATCCTGTGAGGGGAGATCCTTCCTGTGAGGGGAGGTCCATCCTGTGAGGGGAGGTCCATCCTGTGAGGGGAGGTCCTTCCTGTGAGGGGAGATCCATCCTGTGAGGGGAGATCCTTCCTGTGAGGGGAGATCCTTCCTGTGAGGGGAGATCCATCCTGTGAGGGGAGATCCATCCTGTGAGGGGAGGTCCATCCTGTGAGGGGAGATCCATCCTGTGAGGGGAGATCCTTCCTGTGAGGGGAGGTCCATCCTGTGAGGGGAGGTCCATCCTGTGAGGGGAGATCCTTCCTGTGAGGGGAGGTCCATCCTGTGAGGGGAGGTCCATCCTGTGAGGGGAGGTCCTTCCTGTGAGGGGAGATCCATCCTGTGAGGGGAGATCCTTCCTGTGAGGGGAGATCCTTCCTGTGAGGGGAGGTCCTTCCTGTGAGGGGAGATCCATCCTGTGAGGGGAGATCCTTCCTGTGAGGGGAGATCCTTCCTGTGAGGGGAGGTCCATCCTGTGAGGGGAGATCCTTCCTGTGAGGGGAGGTCCATCCTGTGAGGGGAGATCCTTCCTGTGAGGGGAGGTCCATCCTGTGAGGGGAGGTCCATCCTGTGAGGGGAGATCCTTCCTGTGAGGGGAGGTCCATCCTGTGAGGGGAGGTCCATCCTGTGAGGGGAGGTCCTTCCTGTGAGGGGAGATCCATCCTGTGAGGGGAGATCCATCCTGTGAGGGGAGATCCATCCTGTGAGGGGAGGTCCTTCCTGTGAGGGGAGATCGTGCCCAGAGACCTCTTGCAGCCAGTTTTGGTCCTGCTTTGGGAGTCTCCCTCGTTTCTTTCCCCGGTAGCCAAAGGGCAGCCTTCTGGCACACCTCTCCTGACAGGGTTCCTTCTCACTTAACCATCAGGAAGATGTACGAAGAGCCAGCGAGGAAACACCTCAAGCACTTCGTGGGCAGGGAGCACCAGGCTGTGCATCGGTTGCTAAAGAAAGACCTTCAGGAGGCCCTGGAATGCCCCACCTGACGCTCTTTTAGCCTCATCTGTTCTGATTTGGGCTTTGGAAATATATCTTCAGCTCGCACTGAGAAATTGTCCAAAAACGCGCCATTTGTCCATCTATTTCCTCATGTAGTTGTAGCTGAGAACACAGAAGGTTTTCAGTAAAGGTGGTCCACAGAGAAATCTCTCTGAGCAGCGTCCTAGGAGCAGCTGTGCCCTCCACAGCAAAACGAACAGACAATAACCCCACAGCCAGTTTGGAGCTCAGTAATAGTAACTCTCGGGTCCCCAGACAGCAACACCACCGAGGTTCTGGTTCGAATGTCTCTCCTGACCTCTCTCTACTTTTCACCCATTTTTTTCTTTTTTCTTTTGTTCCTTGACCCACTTATTTTACATTTTACTTCCTCTTGCTTGGTTCTATATCTCTTTTTGAGGTGTCTTCATGTTTTCCTTGAACTGCTTTGAGTACAGATCCATAAATGCTTAAATAAGAGATGATTGTACCCTGGTACAGTCGTCATAAATGCTGCCTTCATCCTGGGCTTAACCTCCACGGCTGGAAAGAGGGAGCGCGCACATACATGCAGACAGCTGTGCTTGGTGCTTTTCTTTCTTAGTCCTCACAGCAACCCCACAAAGTTATTTTCTTTCAGTTACTGATGACAGAACTGGGGCTGAGAGGAGTTAAGTGGAGAAACTTCTTCGTTCTACAAAGCGTGGCTCTGCCACGTATCAGCTTGGGGACTTTATATGCGAGTTAACCTCCCCAGGTCTCAGTTTCCTCGCACAAAAAATACAGATGCAAATACTTCAGAGAGCTGTTATAAGCAGTATGTTTCATGAATATATAAGTTACATTGGTGCTTGAAACATGTGAATCAACAAGTGCCAGGTCCAACCCTCTTCAGTTACACACAACCTGCCATCCTGAGTGATGTGGTCCAGGCTACGGGGTCCAGGACCCAGCCTGGCGCAAAGCCTGTGCTCTGTGCTACACCACCGGCCTTTCCACAATGCCAGCGGCCACTCAGCAGGCACAGAAATGTCCACGCGCATGCTGCATTGTGGAATCTGTGTGCTTTGGGCGTAGGTGACTTGCTGAGCAGCACGAGACAGAAAAGTATTGCTGGACCCAAATTTGAACAGAGGAACGCACAGTTTCAGAATTGCAATGTTAGTGCCTGGACTATATACCAGAGGAGGTCTCCTATGTGAAGACCAAGAAACAGTTTGCATCTTCTGTGTCAGTTTCTCAACCCCATGGAAGGGACCTTACCGAAGCCGCAGGACCAGAGCGGGCCCAGGTGCTCCCCATGCTCCACGTGGTTGGCAAGTCTGTGGCTGACCAGGCAGCTTTCTCAATGGAAACGGACCCACGGGGCAGCTGGGACCTCGCCTCTGGGCAGTCCACAGACAAGGGCCTCAGTCTAGAGGCAAAGGCGTAAGAAAAGACCCTGCCCATGCCTCAGGGAGACGCCTTTCGGAGGGACAATGTGCTGAAGAGGCTTCTCTGCAGAGCTTAGGAACGTGATTTCAGGGTAAATTTCCTCTCATGATTGTATTTTATTGCAGAGCCATTAGGATAATATTGCTATTCTTTCCACACCAGTGGTGTCTCTGCCTGATTTTCATGTTCGGCTAGTTATTTGTTTCTGTGCTGAGAGCAGGTTATTTTTGTAAGGCAAAGGTTAAGAGGGATGGACACAGGCCATTTGCCAAGGTCGGGCTGAAACCACCTGGTTCTTCCTCCCCGTCCGTCAGGGCCTTCTCCAGGCCGGAGTCTCCGGAGAGGCAGACATGTCAGCCCCATCTCTCAGACACCCTAGTACTGAGATTCTCACACCAGCTCCATGTGATGAAGTGGAAGCTCTTGTACCCTTTGTGCCTCTAAGTTTAAAATTGTGGACAGGTCTTCAACGATAGACTGGATTGAGAAAATGTGGCACATGTACACCGTGGAATACTGCGCAGCCATCAAAAAGGATGAGTTCGTGTCCTTTGTAGGGACATGGAAGAAGCTGGAAACCATCATTCTGAGCAAACTATCGGGAGGACAGAAAACCAAACACCACGTGTTCTCCCTCATAGGTGGGAATTGAGCAATGAGATCACTTGGACACAGGAAGGGGAATCCTCAGCTGGGCTGAGTTCACCAGTGGGTCAGGGGCTGCAGTTCTGAGGCCACGTTCTGGTCACAGGCCACCCTCTGGGTAGGGGAGCAGCAGGGAGGGCCCCGCTCGAGCAGCCGGGCCCAGCCACACTCGGTTTTGCCCACCAGTCAAGCCCAGCCTCACAGAAGGAGGCTCAGTGAGCCCCACCCTTCCTCAGGGAAAGGGCTACGTTTCATTTATGGAGGACGACGGCTCCTCATGGGAGTGGCAGACTCTGGAAGCCTCTGAAGGGTGAAATTCTGCAGCCTCGGAAGGCTGAGAGGCAGAAGGGTTGAGGAAAGGGGGCACGGCCGACCCCTCACTTCCTCAGGTTTCCTGTTGGTCGGGGGCAGGTGGAAGGTGGAGCTGGCTGGCTCCGAGGGGCACGGATAAACTCAGCCACACACGAGAGGAAACCCTCCGTGAATTACAGCATTTCAGGAATCCGCTTAGTGAACCTAACCTGGGCATAACAGAGCGGCAGCCTCCTGGAGCCATGGAAGCTCCCTTTGTGTAATGGTGGTTGCCTCTTGTGAGGATGAGTGCATTTCCATTCCAAAAATTCTGGGTGACGCACTCCGTGTGCCTCAGACCGGACGCTGACCGTGGGCCTCAGGACTGCAGTTCAGAGCGAGCCAGTCTGCGAGAAGGGCTGGTGTCTGAGAACATGAGGATCTGCACACGTGGTTACGTTCGGCGTGACTGAGAAGCCTCTCTCGTTAGAATCGCACGATGCAAACAAGACTCAGTAACCTTGTTCCACTTAAACATCCCAGCGAGCACCAAGGTCTGATGAAACCCCCTTGTCAGAAAATAACTTGCTTTGGTCTCGGCGGAGACCTAAAGGGAAGAGAGGACTTAGAATTCCTGGACCTTTCTGTGTCTTTGTAGATTGTTCATGCATTTGTGAAGCCATTTCTAAGGGTGTCTATCGCTGGTGGGTGTTTCAACCTTGAATATCACTAAAATTGATTTTCTCTGCTTCAAGCCAGTGTTCTGAGGGGGAAATGCACCTGTGCCCTCCATGGCAAGCTTCTCTCCGCTCCTCATTTTCTCCCCCCTCGTCTCCCTTCACCTCTGCCCACCGATGACTTGTCTTTCTCCCTCCCTGCCCTGTCTCCCTCCCATCCTGCCTCTCTCTCCTCCTACCCTTGGTCTCTGGTGACTTCCTGCCCACACCGTCCACCCTCTTCTCTCTAAACGGATAGGAAAGAGGCCCTGGCGCTGTTTCTTCCGCACTCTGTGCTGCGGGTGAGGGAGAAGAGCCCGGCACGGTGTTTGAAACGCTCCGAGGGTAAGAGCAGGTTAGGGAAGAACGTCAAGAGAGACGCTCTATGGAGACCACCAGACTCTGCAGGTTGGCGGAGGCCCCTCTCTGCGGGACAGTCGCTGATTGTATCTGAAGGGGCAAGAGCAAGTGAGCGTTTTAGCGCAAACCCATCACCGTCAGCAAACAGGGTCTCGGGCCGCGTCAAGGAGGAGCTTCACTCTGGTCACTTTCAAGCTGATTTTGAGCGATTTATCTTCATGCCTGAGGACGGACCCCTTGCAGCTACTTTGACCTTCAGCCATCTTCTGCCCTGGCCAAATTTACCGGGAGGCCACTCATGTCGGGCGCCCGGCACACAGGTGGCTCAGCTCTCTCGTTGTGCCCAATTATTTTCACCAGAAAACAAGGAAAGCACCGCGTGAGTTCCCTCGGTGTGAGACCCGGTGCACGCGGCCTGCTCAGTGGGTCCACACCCACCACAGACTCCAGCCCGGTGTCCCAGCCCGCGGGGCGGCACCTGCTGCTCTCCCGCTTGGCTCACTCCAGACCCTGTTTCACGTCCACATGGAGCCACGGTCAGGCGGTCTTTGGTCCCATAAAGGGAAGCAGAGACACAGATGGGTCACGTGGCTACAAGAAGCTTCCAAGCGGACGAGGATCAGGGTCCCAGGGAGCTGCCAGTTAACCGCAGCTTTACACACCGTGGGCTCTCCAGCCAGTAAACACACTCGCTCTCAACACTTTAACCGAAAAAGGGGGGCAAGCCCAGGAACACCGCCAGGCTCCCGGCGAACACAACGGGCCAGCCCCGAACACCCCAGGAAGCGACGGCTTCTTACGTTTTCCGAATTCAGGGCCATGAAGACGCCTGACGTAAACCCTCCTACATGCAGGGGAGGAAGCTGGGCTCAGAGACGGGCAGCAATGTGCCCAAATTCCCATGGGAACGAGGACCTGTGATGGCATCAGAGACTGAGTCACGTAAACACGGGCCCGTGGCTGCCTCTGCCACACTCTGTGGGTGTCTCTATAGTGGAGGTGGCATTGGGGTGCTCACTCCAGGTCTTGCCGAGCACGTGTGGATCACCAGAAACGCTGGCATTGCAGTGGTGAGCAAGTCAGTCCCTTCACGCACGGAGCACTGGGGGGGACAGACACACGGAGCACGGCATGGGACGCACACACAGAGCGCGGCGTGGGACACACACGGGGCGCGGCGTGGGACACACACGGGGCGCGGCGTGGGACACACACGGGGCGCGGCGTGGGACACACACGGGGCGCGGCGTGGGACACACATGGAGCGCGGCACGGGACGCACACACGGAGCATGGGGTGGGACACACACAGAGCGCGGCGTGGGACACACATGGGGCACGGCGCGGGACACACAGGGCACGGCGTGGGACACACATGGAGCGCGGCGTGGGACACACACGGGGCACGGCGTGGGACACACATGGAGCGCGGCGCGGGACGCACACACGGAGCACAGTGTAGGACACACACACTGTAAGCAGGTGAACACACTCACTCTCTCAGTGAACGATGGACCCACTGCCCACGACCGAGGCCCCGTGGAGACCAGCACAGGAGCAGTGCCTGGGTCCAGTGAGCCTCGTTCCATCGGGTGCTCTCTGGGAGGAGGAGCCAGGCCAGGACTGGCAGGCAGAGCACCCAGCAGGGAGGCCGTGTGGAAACTACGGGGCAGAGGAAGCCCTTGAGCAGCTACAGGGGGTCAGTGTGGAGGGACTGGGCAGTGCAGTGTGGTGTGGGGGAACCTGGGGGGCTGGCAGGGGCCGGTGTGGAGGGACTGGGTGGTGCGGTGTGGGGGAACCTGGGGGGCTGGCAGGGGCCGGTGTGGAGGGACTGGGCGGTGCGGTGTGGGGGAACCTGGGGGGCTGGCAGGGGCTGGTGTGGAGGGACTGGGCGGTGTGGTGTGGGGGAACCTGGGGGGCTGGCAGGGGCCGTGGCTCTCAGGGGCTCTGGAACGGGTGAGGAAGTTTGAATTAAATACAAAACGCCACAGGAAGCTACTGGTGAATTGTAAGCAGAAACAATGCTCAGTAACGTACGTTCCTAAAGATCTTGTGTTTGTCTGTGACTGTATGTGCGTGAGTGTGTGGGTGTGTGGTGGTCGTGCATGTGATTGTGGCGTGTGTGTGAGTGTGTGGTTGTGGCATGGAAGTGAGTGTGTATGAGTGTCTGCAGTGCTGTGTGTGAGTGCTAGCGTGCACGTGAATGAGTGTGTGTGAGTGTATATGTGTGTGTGCAAGTGTGTGCAAGTGGAGTAGACTGGAGGGAAGCAGGAATGTGAGCAGGGTGTGGATCTGGCGGCTGGCACTGACTGTGGTCACATCTAGATGAGGATAAAGACGACGAGCTAAGGAGAGATTCAAGGTATACTTTGAAAGAGACGTGGTCCAGGCTGAGAGATGTGTTTAAACCGGGTGATAAGACAAAGGGTGGTGTGAGTGGTAAGTCCTACGTTTATGGACTCAAGCAACTGGTTGGGTAGCGGTGCCATTTACCAAGATAACCAAGACTTCGGTGAGAACAGGCTGGTGGGAGAAGGCGGCATTTGGGACACCCTCCCTGGGGGTGCCGTGAGCTCTTCGAGAGGGTCTGCAGGGTGGGCAATCCGAAGAGGGTGGGTCTGGCCTGAGGCTCTGGGCACTGCTGGCAGGTGGACGATCCAGACGCCATGGCGGGAATGACGTCACCAGGGAAAGGCATCGTGTGGGATGTGGATTATGTGCTGTCCTCGCAGAACGTCCTGAAGAGGCCGAGCTTCTCCTTACGGAGCCTGGTGCCCGCTCTGACTTCCCGACACAGTTGTACGTCATTTAAACTCGCCTCCATCTCCGCTCTGGTGGTGACACCGCCCGGCCTCCAACCTCTGGATTGCAGCAGGTCAGGCGGCAGGTCAGGGAAAGGAGACGTTCCTCTCCATTTCATTGAGGTAAAACTGACAAACACAAATCTATGTATTTAAAGTGTGCGGCATGATGTTTTGTACAGACATATATCATGAAATGATTACCACAAGCAAGCAAATTAACATACCCTTCACCTCACAGGTCCGTGTGTGTGTGTGTGTGTGGTGAGAACACGTAAGTTCCGAGTGTCAAATACATTATTGTTAACTGAGGTCCCCACGCTGTACACTAGGTCTCCAGAGCTGACTCATCTTACACCTGCAAGTTTGTGTCCTTTGACCTTTGACCATCATCTCCCCGTTTCTCCTACCCCCAGCTCCTGGCAGCTTTCATTCGACTCTATTTCAATGATTCCAGTTTTTCCAGATTCTACATATAAGTGAGATCATGTAGTAAGTGATTTTCTGTGCTTGCTTTATTTCATTTAATATAATGTCTTCCAGGTTCATCTATGTCATTGCAAATGGCAGGATTTTCTTCTTGTTAAGGCTGAAAGGTATTTTAGTACGTGTGTGTGTGTCACATATTCTTAATCCATTCATCTGCCAGCCTATGGAATAAAAGACATCATTTTCAAACCATATATCTGAAAGGGGGTTAATATGTTAAATAAGAAACTCGTACAGCTCAGTAGCAAAATAATAAGAATAATAACTTGATTAAAAATGGGCAAAGGACCTGAATAGGCATTTTTCCAAAGAAGGCGTACGAATGGGCAACAGGTATAGGAAAAAGTCCTCAACTCGTCATCAGGAAAATGCAAATTAAAACCACACACAGTTATCACCTGCACCTGTTAGGATGGCGTTTATGAAAAAGCCAAAAGGTAGCACTTGTTGGTGAGGATGCGGAGAAGAGCGAACCCTTGCTCACGGTGGGTGGGAATGTAACTGGTAGATTTGCTTCCACGAGGTCCATATAGACACTTGGTTACTAATCACGGGTGGGTTGGTGTGGCGAGTAATCACGCTGCCCATCTTACAACGTAAGCTTAACACACCAGCCATGGAATGGGGATGTCTGTCTGCTCTCATTCAGTCTGGCTGGATCTTTGGGACTGCCCTGATTTAACAGAGTACAACGAGAAGGACATGATTTTACCTCCAAGGCTAGTGTGTGAAAGGTGATATGGCCTCAGCCTGGTTCTCTTGGGATTTCACTCTTAGAAGAAATTTGAAGAAGCCCAAGCAACCACATGGAGAAGCCACAAACAGATATTCTGGCTGGAAGCCCAGCAGAGGTCCCAGCCAACAGCCAGCATCAACGGCCATCTGAAGGAGTGTGCCTGCAGGGGTTTCAGACCTCAGCTGCCAAGCTGCCTCCAGCTCCCGGTCTTCCACGCTGAGGATGCAGACAGTGCGGAGCAGAGACAAGCCACCCCCCAGCGCTGTTCTCAGATCCCCGGCTCGCAGAACCCAAGAGCGTAATAAAACAGTTGCTATTGTACATTGCCAAGTTTGGGGTTGCTTGTGGCATCAAGGACAGGAAATTCCAAACTCTCGGTCAACGCTTAGTCGTACTGTCCTGGGTTTGTTTTCAGAGAAAACACGTGACAGAGTGGGGTCCCTCTTCTCTCTCACCTCTCCAGTGACTGCAGCGAGAAGTGCCGAGGGCCAGACCGGCTTTCTCTCCGAACGTTCTCTCTTCCTGATACAGCAACCAGGCTTGGCTGGCTTTGCAGTGAGCACTGCAGACAAGCAGGGTCCCTCGTGCTGTGACTGCATTTCCTCCAGCTATTGTAGGAATTCCCTGGCCTGGTTGGTGGAGTTAAGCGTCTGGTTGTGAGTGCATAGAAAGGAATGTACTGCCCAGCACGTGGTTCTAAGCTCTGATCTGCCCTATTGCATAGTCTCATAAATTCTCGTGAAGAATTTCCCATTGAGTCCAACCTAGTTTAATGGAATCTGTTTGGAGGCTTGGAACCAAAGCCCCAATTAATAATGTTACTTTGCTTTCCTTTGCCAGTTTAGCCTATGCATATATTTTCCTTAGAGAGCCCACGGAGGAGAGAGAGGTGGCTAAAACAAGAAGAGATCTGTGGATGACGGCGTCTCCAGGCCAAAGACCATTCTGATAGCTTCCGTGAGAGCTCCCTGGGCATCCATGGAAAAGACGTTTTTGAGGGAGAAATCCCCAACGCTGCTTGAGTCATGCAACCCACACAGGGATTTCCTACAAGCAAACCCAGCCTTGAGCCATAAAGACCTGGTCACTCTCCCGGGTGAAGACGGCAGAACGACTCAGTTATTCTGTGGATACGTGACTTGACCAATGAGTTGGCGAGAGTTCTAAGACATGTCTCTCAGGCACATGTCTCAGATTTGTAAAATTATTATTTATTTATTTATTTATTTATTTATTTTGAGATGGAGACTCTGTCACCCAGGCTGGAGTGCAGTGGTGATCTCGGCTCACTGCAACCTCCACCTACCAGGTTCGAACGATTCTCCCGCCTCAGCCTCCTGAGTAGCTGGGATTACAGGCGTCCGCCACCAGGCCCGGCTAACCTTTGTGTTTTTAGTAGAGATGGGGTTTCACCATATTGGCTGGGCTGGTCTCCAACTCCTGACCTCAGGTGATCCACCCGCCTCGGCCTCCCAAAGTGCTGGGATTATAGGCGTGAACCACTGTGCCCGGCCTCTAATTTGTAAGAAAATTTAAACAAGACTCAGTGTCTCTGCATCTCCCATTGGTTGTATATTGCATTAAAAGGGTGATAATTCTCCCCTAATCAAACTGCCCATGTGCTGGCAAGGACATAAATGTTATGAAGACAAGAGGTAGCTGAAAAATAAAGAGACAATAACCACGAGACAGACCCGAGGTCAGGCAGGGCAGCGATGCCATGAGGACATGGCTCATCCCACAGGGCCTGGGAACCGGTGGTCACAGCGGTGCCAGGTCGTGCTCTCTCCACAGGGACAGACGCCACCAGCCTGACGGAGACGGCATTAGGGGGCCGCTGCCAGGGACAAGCAGGGATTGCACTAGAATTTCCCAAAACCTGTGTCACAGGAGACAAGTTTTATTAAAACTGCTACGTGAAGATTCTGTGTTCGGGTGAGTTTTGGCCTGAGGAAGATTTGCAGCAAGTCTCACACGTCGATTTCTCCACAGACGTTTCCTTCTGGGAAACGTAAAGGAGTGCTGGTCATCTCAAGGTGTTAAACATAAATCTCGATGAATGGTGGGATTACAGTTAATTTGCATTTTTTCCTTTTGTTTATCTGTGAATCACATATTTTGCATAATGACTGTATATTGCTTTTGTGGTGGAAAAAATGTTTTAATGCAATGGAAACTCCTTTCTACCTGAGGTCAGGTGATCTGCAGAGCAGTGGACAGGGTGGGAAGGTGGGAATAGAGCGGATCCTCCCTGCGGAGGAGGAGGGAAACCCAGGCTGGACCCAGGCAGGGTCTGAACCTCCAGTGAAGACATGAGGGACTGGGGTGGGCACAGCGCAGTGCGGGGCCTGCCTGCTTTCCCCTCCTCACACCCTGCTTGTATATTCGTTTCTTTCAGGACAACGAGCTCCAAGCAGGGATGGTGCAGGAAGAGCTCAGACGGCTCCTGCCACCTCCATCTCAGCCAGAGCTCAGGAACCCAGCTTCTCAGACCCGTTCTTGCATCCTGCAAATTTTTAATCCGTTGCTGAGGGCCACTAATCCCAAACTGAGTTTAGAGAAACAAACAGGAATAGATGCTTTTTAAATACTTACCAACATTCATATTTCTTCTCTGATTTTGAAAAACATAATTAATAACAAAACACTTGGGATCGTGCAGCAAAGATACTTTATGGGAATATTTATTATGCAAAAAACTAAATTAATTACATACATTTGCATCCTATTAAGCACTGAAAAGTAAAGCAGCTTTAATAGAATTAAATCCACTTCTACCAGAATGATCTCAGCTGGCAGGAAGAGTTAGGGCAAGATTAATTTGGATTGAGGTTTTCCATCCTGCTTAGGAATTCTAAAGTTCTATAGAATGAAAGATTTTCTTGACAATAATTTTTAAATCATAAAAATGAAAGAAATATTATTAGAAGTCCTACAATTTCACCACCCACTTCGATTCCCTAATGTAGTTATCCACGCCGTATTTCCAACATCCTCCAAACAACGATTGTGGATTTATGTAAGTTTTTTCTACTAAATTATGTTTTATAGACACTATTGAAACGGTATTGCTTGCTAAAAATCTGTGGATTTTGTGTAAAAATAAGGCCCCAAGATTTTCTAAGGTTTGAAAGACAGTCCTGCTCTGGCGTCACCCTCTGGGCTCGGTGCAATGGCGCCCACTGAACACCTCCAGCCTGCTGGGGCTGGAGCCCCTGTCTCAGCCTAACCCTGCCCAGTCAGCGGCGGACTCAGCCCGCGCTGCTCAGGTGGCCCTGGGGCCCTCTGGCTTGCAGGTGTTCCTGCCCTCAGCGGGGACCGGCCCAGGCTCCCGGGACGCGGTTTCCTCTCCAGAGGGTGCTCTCGGGCCTCCCTCAGGACTTCTCCACCCCACACACCCCGCAGCCCACACCTCCCTTCAGGGAAGGGGCACAGACACCTCCCATCTTCTTTCCTACACCTCAGCTTTGCACCCTTCCGCTTTCACGCTACGCATCACGGCAATTTTCACCCCTTTTTGGACAAAAAGTTCCTGGCAGGACTTTGGAGAGAACGTGTCTGGCACGAACTCTAACCTACGCTGTTCGCAACAGAAAGAAAAGTGCCTTCCTCTGTCCTTTCACATAAATCATTTATTTATGTTTTTCTTTATGGTGCCATAGTTCAGCTTTGTGGGATTTGGAGACAAAATCCAGGTTTGAGTTGTGATTCTATTTCTTGCTGCTCCGTGGTCTGGGGGGGCCAGCCCAGCTCTCTGAGCCTGATGGTCTCCATGGCTGAGCGAGGACGCCCGCCTCCACCAGAACCAGCCCGGTGTGGTGCCAGCAACCATCTAACACCAGCAAAGAGGATTTCTTGATGAAAACATTTTGTCTTGCACGAAGCAGTACTTAATTTAAGAAACAGCAAATGAAGAAAAGGAAAAAGAGGATTAGAAAACTGCAGAAAGAGCTCAGTGCATGGCAAGAATTGAATAAATATTAGTTCTTCCCATTTAGTGTTGCTTTCCGACCCAACAGGCATGCTTCGAAAGACGGAGAAGAAAGAGGGATTACAGCAAAAGAAGTGATAAGAGTTTCTTGCATCTTCACAAATCAAGCATCTTGATCTGCATCCAGGTTTGTCGGAATGAAGGGTCAACAGGAGCCAAGGTTCGGGGAGGTGAAAGCCGTGGGCCCACGTTAGGCCGAGGACAAGTGTGCATGAGGATGGCAGGTGGCTTTGCCCAGAATGAACTGGAGGGTGATGACCCTGGACCCGGCAGTGAAGCAGCACAGGGAGGTGTGGAGCCGCCTTGTCACAGGCTTAGCCGCGAGGCTTTGGGCCCAGCCTGTAGAGGCTGGTGGCATCTGCTTAGAGCTGTGGGGAGAGGATTCCCAGAGCCGAGCGACGGATGGGACTAGGATGTACGGATGGGAGCAGAACCACACGTTCTTTTTGGTTTCTGTGAAATCCTTGCCAAATTTACAATCAACCCTGAAAATCTGCTGGAGTCTGTTTCTTTCCCAACCTTTGCAATGGGCTGTCTTGAAACTTCTTGCCTGATTCCCTGCTTCTCATTTTTCCCTGTTCCTCCTGCTCCCTTTTTCCTTTCAGCTTCCTCTCCAATCATGTTCCTCTCTATTCTTTTTCTTTTTGCTACCCTGCACGGTAAATATTTGCTATTTTCCTGCTCAACAGAACCTGCTCTCCCCGCTCTCAGCCCATGAGTGGGTGAGCGGGGCTGACCTTAGTACCTGGTGATGTCACTTGAGAACCTAGTTGGCTGAGCCCAGACCTATTAGGTGGCCAAGTCGATAAATGCCCATGATCATGTTTAAGCTGCTTGTGGTTGGGTTTTCCTGCTTGGCACCAAGAGGCCTGAGTCATTGGCTTCCTCGGGACTGGCCCCTGCCCCATCGCCAGCGTATGCCTCATCCCATTCCCGCCCCTAAACTGCAGTAAGGTCGAGGTGCCGACAGGCTGCCCCGTGCCACGCCACTGCTGCCCCTCAGTAGGTCCCTGCCCTCCTGGCACTTCTTGGTGTCATGGTTTTCTGAGCCACAGTGCCGTTCTAATCGTGAGGCAGTGGCATCTGTCTGGCTTCCTCCCCAGCCCCAGCCCCAGCCCCTGCCATGGAAACTCTGCCTGAGCTCTGAGGGCAGACAGGGCACCCTGCTCCTGGCACAGGCACCATTTCCACCTCTCTTCTTCATGCTGTCTGGCTTCCCCTTGCTTTTATCCCCTCCCCTTCTCCTGCTTCCTGTTGGTCAACTCCCCTCCCAAGGCCTCCCAGGGCCCAGGTCTGAGCAGTGGAGACCTCCATGAGCAGGCAGAGGGCAGCCAGGCAGGCTCCATCCAGGAGCGAACAGGCCTGGACCAGATGCAAATTCTCCCAGGCTCTGCAGGGCCTGGCAGGGAAACTGCTGCTCCTGAGATGCCTTCAGGGGAGTCCTCAGAATAAGGGGAGCGATCAACAGGCAAAGCAGTGTTTTACGAAGACAGTCATGATCTTGACACTGTCCTCAAGGAGCTTTGGGTCCAGAAAGAAAAAACGAGCTGCCTGCGAAGCAGGACTGTGTGACCACCTGGTGAGCAGCAAGGAGCCCACCCAGACGCCACAAAGACAGGGAGCCCCGGGAGGGAGAAGCCCCGGAGGGAGAAGCCCGGGAGGGAGAAGCTGGGAGGGAGAAGCGCTGGGAGGGAGAAGCGCAGGAGGGAGAAGCCCGGGAGGGAGAAGCTGGGAGGGAGAAGTGCGGGAGGGAGAAGCACGGGAGGGAGAAGCTGGGAGGGAGAAGCCCGGGAAGGAGAAGCTGGGAGGGAGAAGCTGGGAGGGAGAAGCGGTGGGAGGGAGAAGCTGGGAGGGAGAAGCGGTGGGAGGGAGAAGCAGTGGGAGGGAGAAGCTGGGAGGGAGAAGCGCGGGAGGGAGAAGCGCTGGGAGGGAGAATCTGGGAGGGAGAAGCTGGGAGGGAGAAGCGGTGGGAGGGAGAAGCTGGGAGGGAGAAGCGGTGGGAGGGAGAAGCTGGGAGGGAGAAGCTGGGAGGGAGAAGCGGTGGGAGGGAGAAGCTGGGAGGGAGAAGCGGTGGGAGGGAGAAGCTGGGAGGGAGAAGCGGTGGGAGGGAGAAGCAGTGGGAGGGAGAAGCTGGGAGGGAGAAGCGCTGGGAGGGAGAAGCTGGGAGGGAGAAGCGCGGGAGGGAGAAGCCCCGGGAGGGAGAAGCGCTGGGAGGGAGAAGCTGGGAGGGAGAAGCGCTGGGAGGGAGAAGCTGGGAGGGAGAAGCGCGGGAGGGAGAAGCGCTGGGAGGGAGAAGCCCCGGGAGGGAGAAGCGCGGGAGGGAGAAGCTGGGAGGGAGAAGCTGGGAGGGAGAAGCGCGGCCAGGCTGGGGAGACCTGCAGGACGGGGCGGGGCTTCCGGTTTCAATGCTCCCTCCCTGAGTGGCCTTGGACAAGTTATTTCAGCTGCCTGAGCCTTACTTTCCTCATCTGTAACATGAAAATGCCACATACACCAGCGCCCGGATTGCCACAGGGATGAGATGATCACAATGCGTGTGGTCCCGAAACAGTGGGGTCCCCCTCCCCGCTCCCCCGTTACCCAACCTCTGGTCTTCAAATCGAAATGTAGGTATTTTTATGTTCGTTTCGCAGATGAGAAAACCAAAGCTCTGTGTGATGAGGCGTCTGGGAAATGTGAGGCCAGGTTTGAAATTCAGGTGTGTGTGGGTCAAACCCGAACGTTCCCTCCAGCCCCGCTGCCCCCGACGCATGTGATCTCCGCTGGGGTCGGTGTCTGGCAAGCACATTGTGTGGCTGGCTCAGGCCTTTTGCCCCAGCCGTGGCCTTCGTCCCCAGCGAATTAACTCACCGACAAGCTGTTTATGAAGCTGCATCCCTGGTCACGTCGTTGGTGGCCGTGATAATCACCCTGTTTTCACTTATTCAGCCACCTGCTGAGGGTATTTTTATGAGACTCTTTTATGGATCATCATTGTTCCGGGCAGTTTATTATGCAAATGAAGCCTCGAAGTGCTCGATGCTGTCTGCTGAAATGTGTTTTGTAAGATAGGATAATACTTATTTTTTCCACAAACCAAAATAAACTCGTGTAAGTGACAATGGAGCTAGAAAAGCTGCGCTCTTTACACAGAGGGACACGTGAGAGTCTTTGAGCCTGAGCGCGGGGAGGAGTCTGTGCTCCGCGACCCTGGACGGAGACACGCGGGGAGGAGTCTGTGCTCCGCGACCCTGGACGGAGACACGCGGGGAGGAGTCTGTGCTCCGCGACCCTGGACCCTGGACGGAGACGCTGTTCTTTCCAGTGACGGTTCTCTCTTCGGAAGAGGCTGTGCGAGCCTGGCACAGCGACGCCCGGGGTGGGAGCTGAGGAAGGTCACGGAAACCGAGCCACCCTGGCCTGTCTCTGCAGCTCCAAAAGGCTGCGGTCCGTTGTTGGAATGTCTTTCCACACGAAGAAATCGACATTCTGTGTAAATAAACCACTTTGTAAATGGATGTTTGTCTTAGTTACACAGACATTTCTATAAAAGTACTTGTAATTGTGTCTGAAACACCGAAACCACTTTAAAAACACACCTTGAAAAATAGTTTTCTCTGCCTGGTTCAGTGAACAGTGCCTACAAGCCCCTTTTGTCTCTACTGGAAAATAGTAATCCAGATTCTGTGCCAATCCGTCCACTAATCTAAACCACGGCTCTCCTGTGAGCCGCGCACTCACGCCCTTCCTCCCTTTAATCGCAGGCCCCTGCTGGGAGGGCCGCGCTCCCCGCCCGGTGGTTGCAGCCCTGCCTGTGGGTCATCCTTCTGTCTCCGCTGCGCCCAGGCTGGTGGTTTACACTAAACGGCTCCATTCTCAGAGGCCAGGGAGGCAACGGCAGGAGAAGGGGCTCCGCACCAAGAAGCCAGGCGAGAGGCTCACACGCGTGTGTGTGATTCGATGAGAAACACACCCCCGAGCTGGGTGTGCAGAGTCCGAAGACACGCCGCTCCCTGTGCCTACACGGAGAGTGTCCTCAGCTCGCCAGAGCCCTGGCCCTCGCCACAGGCCCCACGGTCCCAACCAGCTCCTCCCTCGAGCTTCCCCTCCCCACGCTCTTGTCAGATTCCACCAGGATTCCCTGAGAATCGCTGACGTTTCCGAGGCACCAATTACAGGGTCTCCTGGATGGAGAAGGAACGGGTTTAGGGAGGTTCGACTTTAAACGTGTTCAGGGTAGAAGTCCAGGCTGGGACATCCATAAAGGGGTCACCAGTGACATAAACCGAAAGGGCACTGGATTCCCTGAACCGAGAGCTGCTGTCCGGACGCCCCTCTGGTTTTCAGCAGGTGCTGGCCGGGGTGCTGACAGGCAGCCGCGAAGCGAGCGCTGGGCCCTCTTCCCCAGGCCTGAAGCCCCCAAGACGACTTCCAGCCCCCACCTGATGGTTACAGGGACCTTCCCCTAAACGCTGTGCAGGGTGAGGGCGGTGGCGTCGCTGCCCAGTTCTTCGGCTGACCTGTCCGGGTTGGGAGGACGGGATGGAGGCGAGGAGACGCTCAGGCAGTGGTGCTTTTCTTTGCACTTGGCCTCAGGTGTGTTTGGTCCAGGAGAGGCGAACGTGGCCAGAGCGGACCAGACCGAATCTGCAGCATTACACGGCGCTGGCTGGGAAACAAGCAGGCTTTGGTCGTCGGAGTGGACACAGCTGCAGAGGGCAGTGAAGGGCGATTTTCAGGCTTTTGCAGTCAGGACAGCAGAGCAGCCTTCCCTTTACCACATGCCTGGCATCATCTCCAGGAAGCAGCGGAGAGCGGCCGACACATCCCTCCCGTAAATGCTGGGATGTCGGGGCAGGGGCCTGAGATGCATATTTTCCTTTTAACACTTCTCTCTGTCTGAATACCTCAGGAAGTGACACGATTTTCTCAGCTGGAGGATTGCTCAGAAGTCTAGGACTCCCCTTCACCCCACCTGTGCCACCAAACCCCCTGCTGAAATTAAGTTCCAGGCTGGCTTGGCGCTGCCTGTGGCCAGCTGCGTCCCTGGCCCCCCCCCCACACACAGGGAGGCCTGTCTTCCCTGCATGTGCGTTTCCTGCATCCCTGTCAGTCAAAGGGGCCTCGCTGGTGGGGGCCATGGAGGTGTCGGGCGGACACAGAGCTGGGGGCAGAGGGACGGCTAAGAGGAGGGACTGCGGGGCTTCCCCACGGCTCTGTGCAGGTTCTGCCACCTCCTGCCCTGGGCGAGGAGTGCGAGCCGCCTTCCCTTCGACGTTATTGGAGACGGCAGAATGGAGGTGGGTTTCTAACATGGAATAAATAAGAGAAAGAGAGGCAAAGAGTTTGGGGTAAGTTTTTAAAACTTCCTTGATAAATGACTGACGGTAACACATGTCCCCACCAGTCAGCTAGCGGGAAATAGTCCCAGGAGGTGCGTGAGGCTCCCGGGGGCTCTGCCGCCACCGACAGCACAGCAGTGTCGCCGGACTTTGCTTCAGACGAACACGTGTCCAAACACCACCTCCGCTCACAGGTGCTGCCCGTCTGAATTTAGGCTCCAGGCTTCCCATCCTTTCAAAGGAAGGGATAATAACATTGACTCCACAGTGTTCTTTTGAACAAGAAACAAGATCACCTATGCAAGGATCTTAAGTGCCATTACTTTTAAACAAATGGAGTTTGTTAATTTTATTATTTCCACTTTTATTATTCCCCAAGTCATTATTTGAACACCTAGAATGGTGCTTGGCAAACAGCAGCAGTCACACAATATGTATTTGTGGAACAGATATTTGAACAAATTCATGGTAAAATGAACGAATTAATGAATACCAAATTACTGTGAAAAACGTTCAGACCAAAGAAAAATGTGCTGAAAAGGCACCGACTTCCCGTTCATGTCTCCCCCAGCCCAGGCGAGCAGCCGGGGACGTCCCCCGAGCCTCCCAGAGGCAGAGCGGCCCGTTGGGAAGGTGAGTGTGTCGGTGGGAACCGCCTGCTTTGCGGAGGCATCTCTGGCGGCAAAGGCCTGTGTGAGGGAAGATCACAGCTGGTCCCCGGCCTCCAACAGCAAGAACAGGACAGGAGGAGCCCCTCGGTGCTCCCCGCAGCGCCCAGCCCGGGGAGAGCGACTTCCTCTAACCAGCGGCGGCTCCTGACTCCGACACGTCCTGGACGTCGGCTCTGAACAGTAATAATTGGAATCTGCTCTTTTCTGGAGCCATGAAACTGCCAGAATAAAGTAATCAGAGTGGTCCCATGACGTGCTGGGGCAAACTAAAGATTTCTCTTCAAAACAGCGGTCAGTTTCCTGCTGAATGCTCCATAAAAAGTGCGGTACGTTGGACTGTGACGGCCGTGAGTTTGCTCCTTACGGGGTGTCTGTGGGTGATACACTGAAATTTAACATTGACCGTTTGTTTGGGCGGAGGAGTCTCTCCAATGTCCAGAGTCTGGATAATCCACATTAAAGCTAATTTCACTGTGGCTAACTTTTATTAAGTGTTACTAAAAATAATAATCACATTGCATTTATTAAATATTTATTAAATTTTATAGAAATTTATTAAATTGTATTGATCACCACTAAAAGATACACATATATTTAATGTATATTAATATACGGCTGCTCATCTTCCTCCTGAGAAATCTAAAGTTGGTGGCCTCAATTATGATTTTTGTTTTGTTTGTGGTGGTTGTGTTGTTATTACTGATATCACTCATTATCACCTTCTGAAACATGCGGTCCTGGGCAAATGGGAAAGGCCCAATGCCAGGTCACCGAGGGCTTGCCACTGTGAAGGAAGAAAAGAATAAATAGCGGGAAGGGCCACTCTGCTCTCCCACGCCACACGCAGCGTGGCTGACACAGCAGCCACTACAGGACTTGGCCGGAAGCAGCATCGTCTCTGCACTAAACCAGAGATGTATCTTGTACCCCATTGCTCAGAAAACCACCAGGATTTCAGGGTTTCTGTGCCAGGAACTAGGGACAGCGATCAAATGCATATTTCTTATTGTATCATGATATCACACACCCTCTCAGAAATATGGGAATATTCTACGGTGAAACAGAAAAGGAAGTTTATAAAAGTTGATGCGAGGGAGAGGGCCAGTTTCCATGGGACCGGAGAAAGTTTTCAGGCCCAGACACAGGAGATGTGAAGGGAGGGATAAATAAGGCCAATGTGCGGGCCCTGACAGCCCTTCCGCCAGGGACTCTCTCGCAATGTGAAATTCACTTGTGTTTGGGGTAAGAAACTAAGAACACACGACTGTATTCGGTCCCTTAGACGCCCCTGTGAGCTCCTGCACAAAACGTTTCAGTTATTTCTGGAGGAGACGCCCATCTCCTGAGAGCCTGTTCTCACACTTCTATAAAGAAATACCTGACACTGGGTAATTTTAAAGAAAAGAGGTTGAATTGGCTCACAGCTTCACAGTCTGGACAGGAAGCATGGCTGGGGAGGGCTCATGGCTGGGGAGGGCTCATGGCTGGGGAGGGCTCATGGCTGGGGAGGCCTCATGGCTGGGGGGTGCTCATGGCTGGGGGGTGCTCATGGCTGGGGAGGCCTCATGGCTGGGGAGGCCTCATGGCTGGGGAGGGCTCATGGCTGGGGAGGCCTCGTGGCTGGGGAGGGCTCGTGGCTGGGGAGGCCTCATGGCTGGGGAGGGCTCATGGCTGGGGAGGGCTCATGGCTGGGGAGGCCTCATGGCTGGGGGGTGCTCATGGCTGGGGGGTGCTCATGGCTGGGGGGTGCTCATGGCTGGGGGGTGCTCATGGCTGGGGAGGCCTCATGGCTGGGGAGGCCTCATGGCTGGGGAGGGCTCATGGCTGGGGAGGCCTCGTGGCTGGGGAGGGCTCGTGGCTGGGGAGGGCTCGTGGCTGGGGAGGGCTCGTGGCTGGGGAGGGCTCATGGCTGGGGAGGGCTCGTGGCTGGGGAGGGCTCATGGCTGGGGAGGGCTCATGGCTGGGGAGGGCTCGTGGCTGGGGAGGGCTCGTGGCTGGGGAGGGCTCGTGGCTGGGGAGGGCTCATGGCTGGGGAGGCCTCGTGGCTGGGGAGGGCTCGTGGCTGGGGAGGGCTCATGGCTGGGGAGGGCTCGTGGCTGGGGAGGGCTCGTGGCTGGGGAGACCTCAGCGACCACCAGCAGTGAGGAAAGGGACGCTGTAGCGAATCATCTTAACGTGACCTGATACCTGACGTCCTGGTACCTGTGCTAAAAAACAATCCCAATCTTATGAGGGTCTTCTTCTCTCCGATGTTCTAATTCCTTATGATTATATGAGGGTCGTCTTCTCTCCGATGTTCTAATTCCTTATGATTATATGTATAAAGCTAATAAAAACATATTTACTCCCGGAAGAAGACATTGCAGATGAATCCCATGGCTGAGACGTCTTTGCCTCCCTGTCTCTGAATAGTGCTACTCAATTTAGACACCATGAAAGCCACCAACTCGGCCGCCCACTCTGGGCTTTTATAGCTGCATGAATTATTTCTCTTTGTGCTTAATTCAAAACTTGGCCTGACGATTCTCTACAGTGATTCCCAGATAAGCAACTCAGACACCTCTTCCAGCACAAGCGTCACCACCCCTCCCAGACTCCCCTGTTTGCCTCTGTCCTTCCCTTCACTGGGAATCCTGCTCCGAGCTGCTCTCTCCTTCCCGGGGTTCCCTGACTGTCCTGGTGTCGATGCCGGAGCAGCCTTCCTGGGGCAGATCTCTGGTATGACCACATCCTATTCATACATTTGTATACTTGCCCATCACCTCTACAATAAATCCCGTCAATCAAACACTACATGGTGTAATCCAGGTCAATCTGCAGTGTAGGGTGGGGCCGAGGGTGCAGGCGCTGGCACGAGACTGCGCAGGCTTGAATCCCAGATCTACCAAACCTGCAGCTCACCAGCCATGCGTCCCTGTGCGTGACACGGTCCACACCTTAGTTTCTCCATCTGTTTAGGGAAACGATTATGAGTTCTGAGGATTAAGTGGGGTGAGTAGTGCCTAGTCCATAATACGCACAAAATGAACACTCTAATATTATTACTTTCCCAGAGCAACTTTCCACCCCTACATTTGCCCCTAATTCTGGCCTGTCCTCCACAGGCTTCTCCCGTAGCCAGCCTGCTACTGGTTCGACCCTTGCTGTTTCCTCCACCAAAACGCCTTCAAACCACATCAAACTCAGAGGAGAAAAATTAGTTTCCTTAAGAGGAGCAGAAGCATGTGTACAATTATTCACCAGGCCAGGCCTAAGGTCTGTGTCATATGCGGCATCTCCTGTCTCCCATCTCAGGTATTAAACTGTAACCACGTCTGCAGAGTCCGTTTGTCACAAGGCAACGTATTCATAGATTCTAGGGATTCGGGACAGGGAATGTCCTTTAGGAAGCATTGTGCTGCTGACCACACTCCCATAAAAACATAGGCAATATGAACAGTTTATGTAGTTAGTGCTTATTATATATTAGATAGTCTTTTAAATGTCTTTTGTATACAATTTAATTAATTCTCTCAGTAGCTCTAATGAAGTGAGTACTATTGCTACAATCCTTCTCATTATTTAGGACGCTAAGGCACAGGTGGGTTAAGTAATCTGCCCGGAGAACCAGAATGAATTAGTAAAGTCAGGATTGGAGCTGGGTGCTCTGGCTCCAGAGTCATGTTCTTAACCCCCATGTTAAATTCGCTGTTAAATAATTAATATTAGGTGAGTTGAGACTTCACAGCAAAATTACTTTTAGGGGATTTGAAATTCATAGGAGTTTCTTACCATCTTTGGATAACCCCCACCCAGTGTTCACATGCATATTTATAACTTCCAAATGCATAGAAACACACGTGTCCCAGTTTATTCCAGGTTCCTGAGTGACGTGTGCGTTACGTCTGGGAGTCTTACTGATTTCTGTAATTGAGGATTTCTCATTAATGTGATTTATTGAGGATTTATTGTTCCTACTGTCAACCAAGAGCCATGCATTACGTATTTTATGTGCTATTGATTGGAAGGGCCTGAAGCCCAAAGATCAAAGACTTCCTTTATCCCTTTAACACAGAACAATTACGATAAATGGTCTATGCCCCAAAGGTTTTCCTGTGACCTTGGTGCTGACGTTGTCGTCTGGGCTGTGTAGGATCCATTGCGGTGGGATCTGTACGAGGGTTCATGTCAGCCTTTACGTGTTTCACAGACAGCGTGAAAAATGTGTAGCTTGATCCTTACACTAACGAGGAGCCATTGAATAATGTTGACTGATGTGGTCAGCGTCATCACAGTTAAGTATCACACAGGTCACTTTTGGTGCAGGTGGGGATGGTGGACACCAGGCCACACAGAGGAGGCCATTTCAGCAGCTCAGGCAGAAAACGGTTGTAGCTTGGACTAAAATCACGGTTGAGGCTTACAGAAATGGGCATGTTTAATACATATTCAGTCAGTAAATGACTTGGTAAGGGACTGAATGTGCGGCTAAAGGAGAAGAGGTCGAGGGGGACTGCCGTGCCTCACGTCTTGCCATTGGGTGTGCGGCGTTATGGGCCCAGAAGAGGATGAGCAGGTTGGGGAGCGGTCAGCGAGGGGTCACTGATCTAGCTTTTGACATGACCAGTTTGATGTGCTTTGGAAACATCCAAGGAGAGAAATCACAGGGGCACTTGAATATATAGGTCTGGAGCTCAGAAGACAAGTAGGTGCTGAAGATACACGTATGTCATTCACACTCACTCTAATCGCATATGATGACTTGAATGATTCTCCATAGAAGAGTTTGGACAAACGAGGAAAAGAGGGGCTAGAACACAGCCTTGGAGAACCTCTGTTGTGCAGGTTTAAATAGAAGAAACGAGCTTGCAAAGTCAGAGTGGCTGTGTCTTCAGTTGGTGAATTACTTAATGTTCCTGTTCCTCTGATTCACCCAACGTCAGTACCCACAGGGACTGAGCCTCAGTGATTACAAAGCGTAGACAGAAAAGGGATGATAAACCAGGAAATCCTAGTTGGGGTGGCCTGACGTTAAAAGGCAACTCTTCTCATTGGATTCGCTTCCAAAAATCACTGCATTGTCGTAATCAATATGTTTTGCTTTGCCTATCCAAGAAAATACGTATCTTCTCCCCCAAGCTACTGGAAGGCCCTTGAAAACCCTTGCTTAAAAAAAAAACTTTATTATTATTTTTTAACTTGAGACGTAAGAGAGCTGGTGTCAGTCCCTCACTGGTGAGGACGTTCGCGCTGTGTGCCAGTCTCAGTACACACGTGGCCCGTGTGGGGTTCAGCCACGTGGAAGTTCTCTGGGAGACCGAAGTTCTCTGCAGGAAACACAAATGGAAGGCGGGAATATTCCCGGTGGCCTGCAGCGTCCTCCAGAAAGTCGTTTATGAGACATAGCTGCACCCAGCCCTGATTATAATTTGCTTTCTTAAGACAATAAATGACAGTTTTGGCAAAGGTATTATCTCATTTTGGGTTCAGGTGCTCAACCTGCAACTAGGTCCTCATGCTCGGAGGCTGAGAGAGCGGCCGTGTCTGCCCATGCTTGGGACGTGTTGGGGAGGGATGTGCACGGCGCGGCTGGGCTCGGGTGCCCTCTGGAAGCAAAGTCGTCGGCACCAAGGGCGGGTGGCAGGGATTCAGCTCAGGGAGGGGCGGATGTGTGGTTAGCTCATGAATGATGTGTTACAGTTTGGTAATTGCCCTCTGGGATCTGGAGGTGCTATTATCTCCTGCGAGGTAATGAAGCTGTGGGATGACACCAATTTTCTTAATCTGCTGAATTCTACTGATTCAATTTTAGTCACTCAAGTGGAGGGGGAGGGGGAGAACGAGCTCTCCTGCCATTGCGGAAGAGGCTTATGCATGGCCAAGGGCTTCTCCTTGACTGCGGAGATCCCTGAGGACCCACCTCCTGCATTCCGAGACGAAGAGTACGAGCAAACGTGGGCGGGGTGGGGCGGAGGAGCGCACAGATGTAGCGTGACCCAGGACAGTATTTCGTAGTGAAAGACGTGTTTCCTCCTGGTTATCAAATTGACTGAAATACGGTTTATATGACTGGCTGTTCAGGTCATCAGGTTCTTTACTCATAGCAATGGTTGAAAGTTTCCGTGTATTAGCACAGATTACATTCCAGAAGGTTGTTGGTAGACACTAGCCCTACGTTGTTCTCATTCTCCACAACGAGTTTGCAGTGTGTGCACCATCTACAACACTTTATAGGAGAAGACTCAGAGAGACTGGGCAATTTAATAAAATTGATCCCATTGGTAAAAGACACAGCTTGGGCTCAAACATGGGTGTTCTATTTACAAACCGAGGGATAACAGACCTGTAGTTATAACCAAGACTGTTATTTTATGGGGACGAATGACTTGGTGGGATGCAGCAGAGGCCATCTCCTTCCTGGTAGCTCCACCCTTCCCCTTCTCTTCTCCCGGAGCCATGCACTCCTGTCCTTCCCAGCCCAGGGGCATGGGGTCAAGCCAGAGCAGTGGGCTGGGCCTGATGACCTCCGCAGTCCCCGCCTTCAACCTGAGATCCCCTGTTCACTTGGGGGCTGGTTCCCATCCGCCTGCATTACCAGGCTGCTGTTCCCCCTCAGAAGCCCGGAGACCGTGAGAGCAAGCTCCAGGAGAAGCGTGCCTCCTGAAGGAGATGAGCTCACGCCTCCTCAGTGTCCATGGGCCGTGCTGCCTGCACACTGGTGCCTAGTGCTCAGTCTCAGTTTCTCTGTGGATCAAGACTTGCTGCTGTGCTCACCTGTTCAGGACACTTCACCTCACCTCATTTTCCCTCCAGACTCCTTCCTAGAGCCCTTCTCCTTCCTCAGGACCTGGCTCTGGGAGCAATGCCAGGGGCACCCAGCACCTCCCTTCAAGGCTGAGCACTTAGCCCTAAAGGTGGGCTAAGAGTGGTACTACAGGGAGCCCCTGTGGAGCAAATGGCAGCCTTGCCATTAAGGTGTACTTTTCTTTTTTTTTAGATGGAGTCTTGCTCTGTCATCAGGCTGGAGTGCAGTGGTGCGATGTCAGCTCACTGCAACCTCTGCCTCCTGGGTTCAAGCTGTTCTCCTGCCTCAGCCTGCCAAGTAGCTGGGACTATAGACGCAGGCCACTATGCCCAGCTAATTTTTTTGTATTTTAGTAGAGACGGGGTTTCACCGTGTTGCCCCGGCTGGTCGTGAACTCCTGAACTCAGGCAATCCCCCTGCCTCGGCCTCCCAAAGTGCTGGGATTACAGGCGTGAGCCCCTGCTCCCGACCGTTCAGGTGCACTTCTGAGCCAGCATGCAGGGGCTTAGAGCCTGCCAGCCCACAAGGAGGGCATGCCCACCTCAACAGGTGCTCCTGGGCCATCAAAGGATGTAGCCTCAGTTCACCCGCAGGAAGAGGCTGCGTCCGGTCTCTGGATGGTCTCTGTGCCAGAGGCTGTCAGAGTTGGAGAAGGAGCCTCTCTCTGGGTCCACTACTGACATAACAGCCTGGCCACCCCGAGGAAGCCTGGGGATGGGTGGGAGGAGCTCCGCCGTCTTCACCTGGTCGTCTACCTCCGCTGTGGAGCTTCTCAGACGAGCAAAATGTGGGCAGCATGGAAGGGGCATCATCCAGCCCCCACATCCCCTCCTTCCCCTGCCAGGAGCACACTTGTGTGCTGGCTGCTTTCCCACCATCCACTCACATGAGGGGCTCTTCCTTCTGTTTTATATGCATTCCTTTCACATTTCAGGTTCTGCCGTCAGTTCTTTTTATCTCATCTTTTGGGCAGAGCTTTCCCCTTGCATTCTCCCTGACTTTCCCTCATGTCCTCCACACAGTACACTTTCTGGTCCTTTCTTGCCCTCCCTTTTCCCTTTTAGTTCCCTTTTTTTTTTTTTGCTCTCCCTCTTGTCTGCCCCGTTCTCATCCCTGTCTTTCCCTTGCTTTCCTTATCGCCTCCTATTCTGTCTGGTCCACCTCCTGCTCCGTCTCTCCGCCTGCTCCCTGCTCCCTCCCGAGCACCCACACGTGCTGCTCACTGCCAGTCAGAACCCATCCTGAATACCAGCTTCCCCAAAACTCTTAGAAACAAAATCAGACAGACATGAGAGTCAGAGATTTACTCATACTCCAGACGTGAGCTGTGCTTTTCCCCTGAACTGTTCCCCCCTCACCCAGCCCACTCGGTGCTTGGGGAGTGCTGATTTCCTGCCACAAAATAAAACCAGCACCTTTGGAGCCCCCGATCACATGCTCCCCGGGGAGAAACGTGGCCCTGGTAGGAGGTGCTGGGGCAACCCTCATGAAGTAAGTGAGGTCACTGCCGGGACACCACAAACAGGGAGGACACGTGTGCTCTGCAGGGACTCCCACTGCGGGCTGACAAGCTTATTGAATGTTTATTTGGACCCACCCCAGGATCACCTCCCTAAGCTCGGCAGTGAGCATCTGCTCCGGCTCCCGTAGGAAGTTCAGCCTTTCCCCACCGGCTTACTTTGCTGCATAGACCCCCAAGGACTGGGTGAAGCTTGAAGGCTATTTTTATGTCAACATCTAGAATCACAGATATTTTGGTACTTAAATCTCAGCAAGTAGGAAAGAAGATTCGGGGTGAACAAGGTTACCAGAAAGGCTCTGACATTGGCTCGGCTCCAGCCGCCTTCCCTGGGGCGCTGCCTGCACCTGGAATCCGCAGCTCTTTGTTTTCAAAGCTCTCTTGTTCCTAGTCCAGGATAGATTTGCTATTTCCTGAGACACTCTGGAACTTGTCAGAGTCCAGCTCTGTTCTCCGTTAGAAATGAAGTTTCTTCAATAGATAACTGCTTCATTCCAAAGGCATATTTTTGGGTCGTAAATGTCATTACTAGATCTCGGATTAATATAGGAGATGAGATAATGTCTTCTAGAAATAAAAGGCCTTCCATTCTGTTCCCACAGAAAACAAAGCAATTCTCTGTGTGGACATAGTGGGCTTGGATAGCCCAGCCCCATCATCCTGCATGGCCTTGGCCCGAGGAGACAAGGAAGAGGAGAAACCTCACCGTCCAGGCACACAGAGGCCCAGACTGGACATGGCCTTGCCCATCCAGATGTGCAGGTCTCGGCAGGCGTCTTCCCCTCCACCGCAGTAGGAGGAGACCTGAGCAGGTGCAGGTCCACATCCACCATTGTTGCCTGGAGTTGGCTGTGCTGGGGCACAGATCAGGCGGCTGTATTAGGAGAGCGCACCGAGGAAGAGCAGAATGCAAAGCACATTCAAAAGTGGAAGCCGAAGAACGTTCCTGGGTTCCGTAACTAGGCTTCCCTGAGGCCCAGGAGAACAGGAAGGGCCGAAGACAGGGATTCGAAACACAGCTTTTCCAGCTGAAATGAAGACGAATCACTTGAAGAACTTGATTTTGGCCTGAATTCAACCACGTATTATTTCCTGAAAAAAATTTAGCTTTTATATATCCATCTGCTACCTAGGTTGTAAGAATATTTAAGGCAAGATTTCATCAGGAAACGTCACCCGAGAATAAGTTTCAGTGATTCACTGCACAGCAAAGAACGATAGTTAATAATAATTATCATATATTTCACAGTTGCTAAAAGAGTACATTTTAAACGTTCCCACTACAAAAAAATTTTATTTGTGTGAGGTGATGGATATGTCAGCTGGCTTGATTCAAACATTCCACAATGTATGTGCATGCCAAAAAATCCCATTGTACCTCCAAAATATATACAATCATTATTTGTCAGTTAATTAAAAAAAAAAAAAAACTCACCAGAACTTTGCCCATAGCCATGGCCTAAAAATGTTCCTTGATTTTTACACTATAAAATATCAGAAGCACAATTCTATTCCTCTCTCCACCATGGCCCGGACCCCAGCAGCTGTCTGGAGAGGAAGGAGCGGCCCCTCGACAGCTTCTCCAGAGGCAGGAGCCAGTCCTCCGGCCCCGGCAGCTCCCTCTGTCCTGGCTGCTCTCGGACGCCTCTGCCACATCCCGGGTGAGGACCGCCAGCTGTGCTGAGGTGTCTCGGATGGAACCACAAAATCACAGCCGGCAGCCGGAGGGATGCACGTCCCGTGGACACACTAACTGGCAGCACCAGGTCTTTCCCTGGTTTACGCCGTAAGCGGCTGGGCCTGGCCTGGTTCAGTGGGGGACACGAACCCACCTTCTGTGGCGAAGGAGAGACAGCCACAGGCCTCTGTACCCCTGGGCTGGGCAAGGCCACGTTCGATCCGGGTGGTGGGCCTTCTCGCTACCCTAAGGCACAGTAATAACTGAAAGGCTGTGGAAGCAAGTGCACATTCTTTTTTGGGTTGTTTTGTTTTTTTTGAGACGGAGTCTTGCTCTGTCGCCAGGCTGGAGCGCTGTGGCGCGGTCTCGGTTCACTGCAAGCTCCACCTCCCTGGTTCAAGGGATTCTCCTGCCTCCGCCTCCCGAGTAGCTGGGATTACAGGCGCACAACCACGCCCGGCTAGTTTTTGTATTTTTAATAGAGATGGGGTTTCACTATGTTGGCCAGGATGGTCTCAATATCCTGACCTCATGATCCGCCCGCCTCGGCCTCCCAAAGTGCTGGGATCACAGGCGTGAGCCACCGCGCCCGGCCAAAAGTGTACGTTCCTATCAACATCGAGCAAAAAAGGAGTTTTGCATTTTGCATTTTTTTTACTCTCAGAGGAAGAGTCCACAGTTGCTGGAAATGTCTCTTCCCACGGTGCCCTCTGCCCTGGTGTTTGAACCTCCTGGCCATTTCTGTGGACGAGATGCTGACAGCTCCTAAACCACCCTCCACGTTCAGAAATATCTTCTATCTGGCTGGGGCTCAGCCAGAGCCAGAAAAACAGGCTGAGGAGAACAGGCTCCAGGGCTGAGAATCCAGGCTGTTGTATTAAAGCTTGCTGGAGAAAAAAGAAATGTATTCCTCAGTGGACTTACGAATGGAGATCGAGTGGTTCGGCTTCAGTTGACCTAAACGGGTTGTTCTCTTGGGGACTGTCAACCAGGAATCTAGGGAGTTGCTGGACAGATTTGGCCAATCCATTCGGTCCCCAAGCTCCGCGGCCCCCGTTACCAGCACGAGTGTCTGATGGTTCCGACCCCGTGCCCTGCTCCCCAGGCTTGGGCAGAGACTTCACAGGAGCAACGTACCTTTTCCCCATGTCTTCCCTTGCTCCCTCATTCACTCCTGCCTCCATTCATCCGTCTAAACATCTACCAGCAGCCAGGCTTTCGCAAGGCCCTGAGGCAATTAAACATAGTTCTGACCTCCCTAACTGTAGAAAGGACTTAAAACACCTAACTCATATTTAAGGTTGTGTGATAACTAAATGAGATAATAGATGTAAAGCACTTATACCTGGCTGATAAGTAATACAAAATAACAACAACCATCGTGACTAAGGTGCGGCGCTTAATCTCAGAGAGCTCCCGGCTTCTGGGGTCTCTGACAACAAGGAACAAGTACGTGGCAACAGCCAAGGTCCCGGGCATGCTAGTGGAACAAACCCTGTTTCTTAAACTCCAGCCTCTGCCCGTGCCTGTTCCAGGTGCTTAGAGGCTATATTTGCAGCGGTGTGAGTTCACATGGGATCCGAGCCCCTATTTTACATCCTTCTCATGTGCAGAACAAGCTGCTTTTCCGAAGCCCGATAACACATTTCCATGGAAACCACTTCATCCACTGGGACTCATCTCACGGATGCCGCTGCAGTGAGATTTTGTTGATGATATTCTTTGAAAAGATGACCAGTGGGTGTGCACGGACACTTAGTGTGTTTGTTTTCAGGTACACACACACACACACGCCACTCACACAATCCTTTTTAACGGCTTTCTTCTGTAGAGTTTTAGTAGATTGATTGTTACTTAGGGAACTGTGACATCACCGACACCATGTACATCGGCAAAGCTGTCATTGCAGCAAAGGCTTGGTTTGCATTCAAGCAGGTTAAAAGAAAGAGAAAAGGGTGGATCCAGTGGTGAGTTAAAAATAGAGATGGGCTGGCCGGGTGCGGTAGCCCACGCCTGTAATCCCAGCACTTTGGGAGGCTGAGGCAGGCGGATCACGAGGTCGGGAGATCGAGACCATCCTGGCTAATACGGTGAAACCCCGTCTCTACTAAAAAATACAAAAAACTAGCCGGGCGAGGTGGCGGCGCCTGTAGTCCCAGCTACTCGGGAGGCTGAGGCAGGAGAACGGCGTAAACCCGGGAGGCGGAGCTTGCAGTGAGCTGAGATCCGGCCACTGCACTCCAGCCTGGGCGACAGAGCGAGACTCCGTCTCAAAAAAAAAAAAAATGTAATAAAAATCATGTGAGTGTGGACTCTCTCTCTCTCTCTCTCAAAATACCTTAATATTTTCATACCACAGTAACTGAAGCTGTGGAAAGTGAAACCATGGATGCAGGCAGACCCTGTATCTCAAAATCGCAATTGTTTCCAGTATTTATATTCACTCTCAACAGTTTGCAAGTCGATTATGATTCAACTCGTCTGGGCTGAGCTAGCCTGGACTCCAGGCTAACCTTACGGTCCGTTCTGCCCCCAGGCCGAAGGGGCAGTGGCAGCATCGTTGTGCTTCTCGGGGGACCAGCAGAGCACACTGGCTAAACCGAGCCAGGCAAGCAGATTGAAGGCTCTCGCCCACAAGAGGCCTGCTGCCACTCCACGGCTCAAACCCAGCATCAGCCGGGTGCAGACATGTGCTGTGCCTGCTCCAGAGGCAGAGATCACAAGGTCACGTAACAAAGGGCGGATGTATCGTCCTAATACAAGACGTGAGCCGAGCAAAGCAAGCATCTCAGCCATCCAGCGCTGTCAGGAGCGTCTGCTGCTGGTGGACGTGTAAATTAATAGGGTCACTTTAGGGAACAATCGGCATTAATTACCCAGTAATGACAAAGATGTTTAGCCCATAACCAGCCCGCTGCAGTCTGAAGTATGCGGCTTCCAGAAACTCTCACATTTACAGTAACATTGTATAATACAAAAGTGCAGATATATTCGACATTTCAAGTAGTTCTCTGAAAAACACCTCAGGGCAAACATTTACATTCCCAGTTTGTAGACAACAGAATTGCACATCTGGGGTCCCCTGCGAAGGAGAACCTCGTGAGGGCCACAGTCTGCTTCCAGCGTGAGGCGGAAAGCTCTGTGATTCTCATGCCAGGGGGGTGCGTCTCCCCAGAACTCAGGGCCCAGGGCAAAGACATGAGTGACAGAAACACTGGAAGCAGGGGGTGCTGTCCTCATCCTTCTCTACACAGCTGTTCACACTAAACCGGGCAGTATCTCAGAGCAGACGGCCCGGACGGATGAGTCTGTAAACCCTGCAATGTTGCCAACAAACGCTGGGCAAAGGCTCACACACTGCACGCCGGCAGAGGCCTTTGAGAAGTGTGGGGAGGGAGGGGCGAGGCACGGTAGGATAGGGAATATTCTGGAAGGTTGAGCGGGTTGGGTTTGGTGCGGACCGTGCTGTGGTCCATCTTCTCTAGGCGTTTCTGTGGCCCTCCCGACAATGCCGCTCACTCCCTGAACTTCAGTCAGCACCTTCCTCTGTTAAGAGAAGCAGTTACTCCTGATTGGAAAATGTGAGGCTTTCCTGAGACAAGACTGGCCAGGGTCACCCATTCTTCAAGGCTGAGTGCAGGAAGCAGGTTCTGACTTCTTGGGGATTACGTCCTTCTTTGAATTCCTATATCGTTTTTCTGTAAATCATTTATTTTAATGTAAACTGTGGTCTGCTTTGGATTATTGAAAGGCCTGGTGAGCGTATCTAATTTCAGTCTCTGGGCTACGAGCTCCCAGGTTTGGCAGGTAGCCTATGCTACTCTCACTCAGCAGCCCTCTCCCCCCACGCGTGTACTCTCAGCGCAGTGATCACGTTGAGGGGTGTTTGGAAAGTACACGCTGACTTACGTTACGGTGTGTGACCGACTGACCATTGTGATCTTGGAGAGGAGGGAACAGAAGGCGTCTTCCTGAGGAAAGTAGGTTAACCCCGTGCGACACACCTCAGCAAAGATACTCCAGCCACCCTGCTTCCCCGTTTGAAGTAAAAGGCATCCAGAACAAAACCTACAATGGAAACTTTATTAAAGGTGAAAGACGAAACGATTTTCCTCGAAGATCAGAAGTGAGGCTCTCATTCCTATTCAGCATCACACTGGGGCAAGAATACAAGGAAAGGAAATTAAGGGCATACAAATTGGAAAGGATGTCTTTGTTTTCAGATATCATAATAGTCAATGTAGAAGCTCCAATGAAATCTACCAAAACAAAAGAAAAACTACAAGTATTAAAAGGTTATAGAATACCGTGTGTTATAGACTGAATGTCTGTGTCCTCTAAAATTCATATGCTGACATCCTAACCCACAATGTGATGTGACAGGTGGTGAGGCCTTTGGGAGGTAACCAGGTCACGTGGATGGAACCCCCATAAATGCGGTTGGAGTCCCTAAAAAAGGGGCCACAGAGGGCTCTTCTGAGGATACAACAGGAAGGCGCTCAAAGGTTCTATTCCTCATTTTAAAGGCCGCCAGGCTCACACTTCAAACCAATATTTGAGCTAGACCTGGGATTCAGGACTCTGAATTTTATCAGACAGACATTCCTAAAATGCAACTAAATTCTCCTCAGGTAAAAAGAAAGAAGAATTTTGAGACTAGCATGGATTTGTGGTCAAATAATATGTGCTCGCCGACTGTATTACCCAGGCGCTAGTCATGCACGATAAGAAACTTGGAATACGATCTGTCACTGATGGACATTTGGGTTGATTCCAAGTCTTTGCTATTGTGAATAGCGCTGCAATAAACATACGTGTGCATGTGTCTTTATAGCAGCATAATTTATAATCCTTTGGGTATATACCCAGTAATGGGATGGCTGGGTCATATGGTACATCTAGTTCTAGATCCTTGAGGAATCGCCATACTGTTTTCCATAATGGTTGAACTAGTTTACAATCCCACCAACAGTGTAAAAGTGTTCCTATTTCTCCACATCCTCTCCAGCACCTGTTGTTTCCTGACTTTTTAATGATTGCCATTCTAACTGGTGTGAGATGGTATCTCATTGTGGTTTTGATTTGCATTTCTCTGATGGCCAGTGGCACATATACACCATGGAATACTATGCAGCCATAAAAAAGGATGAGTTTGTGTCTTTTGTAGGGACTTGGATGCAGCTGGAAACCATCATTCTTAGCAAACTATCACAAGAACAGAAAACCAAACACCGCATGTTCTCACTCATAGGTGGGAACTGAACAATGAGATCACTCGGACTCAGGAAGGGGAACATCACACACCGGGGCCTATCATGGGGAGGGGGGAGGGGGGTAGGGATTGCATTGGGAGTTATACCTGATGTAAATGACGAGTTGATGGGTGCAGCACACCAACATGGCACAAGTATACATATGTAACAAACCTGCACGTTATGCACATGTACCCTACAACTTAAAGTATAATAATAATAAATAAATTAAAAAATAAATAAATAAATAAATAAATAAACAAACAAACAAAAAAGAAACTTGGAATACGAGGAAGGCACATTTCCCTGGGCACACAAATGAGGAGGAGATGACCTCGATCTTAGTCTAGAGATGGGTTGGATATGTTTTACTTGTAATGTAGGAGAGGCAGAAGACATAAAAATGTGTTTGTGGAAATTATGGGCTGGGGAAAATGGGTGTTGAGCAATGCTTATGCTTCAATGCTCCTTTTTCAGAGATGTACAGAGATTCCATGGCTTGTCTTAGAGGTAAAGGTAAGAACTGAAATGGCAGCTGGGCGCAGTGGCTCACGCCTGTAATCCCAGCACTGTGGGAGGCCGAGGCGGGTGGATCAGGAGGTCAGGAGATGGAGACCATCCTGCCTAACACGGTGAAACCCCGTCTCTACTAAAAATGCAAAAAATTAGCCAGGCGAGGTGGCGGGCACCTGTAGTCCCAGCTACTAGGGAGACTGAGGCAGGAGAATGGCATGAACCCAGGAGGTGGAGCTTGCAGTGAACTGAGATCGCGCCACTGCACTCCAGCCTGGGCAACAGAGCGAGACTCCATCAAAAAAAAAAAAAAAAAAGAACTCAAATGACTTACAAGGTATCAGGACATCAGAGATGCTGAGCAATGATTTATTGCCAGAAGCATCAAGGAGAGGTGGAACCAAGAACTGGCGTGCTCACCCTCCAGCAGCGGCTCCGGAACGGCCTTCTGCAGGTGACCACCGCCTGCCGTGACTAATGCCTCCTTGTTCTATGGAGGAGGCTGCAGGGAGCGAAGCCATGATGCCTGTGAAGGCAACTGTAGCCGGCCTCTCTGAGTGCCCACGTGTTATTGCCACTTACAACCCAGAGGCACAGAATGAATTAAAGGGAACCGATTTCTGAGAAACATAAGCCAGGACATAGACAAGTGGGGAAGTTCTTCAGAGGTTCAGAGGGGCAGCATTTACTACTTTTTTGTTTGTTTAGTAACTGAACCAAGATTAGAATAATTAATAGGAGAAAAATATACCAGTACTTTTCAGTTTTACAATCACAAAGAGCTTCTGTTAAACTCCTGATTGCATGTGACCTACTTAGAAGGACTGATAAAGGCCAGCTTCTCAAGTAGAGATTGCAATGTCCCACCCACAATCTCGTGCCGTCAGGGCACCCCAGACCTCCAGTAAGATGATGTGGAAGTGGGCACAAGAATGCCAGCATTAGATTATTTATAGAATCTTAATATCAATGCCATGGAGATAGAAGCATAAACAATACTTCCCGGTTTGGAGAGAGTGGGGCTTGTGAAAGGCAATACCTGGTAACCAAGGTGTCTCTATGAAGTCAGCAGGTCCGCTTAATATTTTAACAACGTTTCTTCCATCTTCTGTCTCCATTGCTGGGCGAAGTTCAGTGCTCAGTCCTCAACATGTTGGTGAGTTTCCAAAGACTATGTTCCCATGATTTCTTCTCTCTCGCATCTCCTCTTCCTGCAGAATTTTTCCTCCCCCAAGATGGTCTTTCATTCAAATGTCTTTTCTTCTGTCTGTCCTCTGACATCCTAACCATGGACAACACCCTTTCCCTGCATTCTCCAAAATACCAATGCACAAGTCAATTATGTGCGGAGACCTTTACTGAGGATTTGAGAGTCTCAGAGGAGAGTCACTACACAGCTGAAGTTTCGAATAGATGATCTTAACTAATTAATAGTGCAGTGTGTTGGACATCCCTGCTCTTAACAATCCCCTAGTCAAATTGGCCAAGAATTTCATGCTAGCTATCTCACTTCAGACTCCAGCCTCCTCTCACAGCCTTGAACCTTCTCAAATGCTTCATTTTAAGCAACGACTGAACACAAGTGAATTACATTGCCAACTTAAAACCTAGAAACATAACAAAAGAGTAATTCACACACAAACTAAAGGAAAGGGGATACAGAAAACAGAGTCAAAATTAACATGAAAACAGAAGAAATATAGGCCTAATTAATAAACCAATAAACCACTGGTCACTAATAAAGAAAAACGGTAGAATCACAAATATAATCATAATAACAAGTGTCCAGGGGTAAATAATTATTGACAAAGGAAAAACGTTTTCATTGGCTATTTGCACACATCTGTAAACATAAGCGGTGAAACTATGTGAAATGGATAATTTCCTAGGGAAAAGCAGGTTCCCAAAACTGATGCCAGTAGAAACAGAAAATTTAAACAGACCAATTCTAATAACAGAAATGGAAAAAATTATCAAGATTCTACCATTCCACACACACAAAAATGGTACCAGGTTCAAATAGTTTCTCTTTTTTTCTTCCTTTTAAAATGGGGTCTCGCTCTGTCACCCAGGCTAGAGCGCAGTGGTGCGATCTTGGCTCACTGCAACCTCCACCTCCGGGGTGCAAGCGATTCTCCTGCTTCAGCCTCCTGACTAGCTGGGATTGCAGGAACCCATCACCATGTCCAGCTCTTTTTGTATAGTAGAGATGGGGTTTCACCATGTTCACCAGGTTAGTCTCGAACTCTTGACCTCAGGCAGTCTGCCTGCCTCGGCCTCCCAAAGTGCTGGGATTATAGGCATGAGCCACTGCACCCAGCCCCAGACAGTTTCACAGGTGAATTCCAACAAACACCCAAAGATTAAATAATTCAAATGATACATAAATTGCTGCAAGCCAACGAACATACATAAAATATTCAAATTAGCTTTATAAACTATAAAATGGATATAACCTGATAAACATAGCACAGTGAAACTAAATTACAGACTAATACCACTTACAAATATTGATGCAAAAATTCTAAATACAATGTCGGTGAACAGAGTCCCAAAACAACACTTGTTTCAAAATCTAAACTAAAAGATACTTAAGAACACATTCCGTAAAAGAATATTATTTATTATTTTTAAAACATATTAGTGTTTATATTTCTAGATAACGTTCACAATGATATGTCTAAAGATGGTATTATTTAAAGATAGATTTTAATATAACAAATCTAACGCGTTTCCTCTCCATTCCCTGTAGGTGTTTAGCTTAGTGTTTAATCAAATGTTCTCTGGGCTCCTCATTCATTCCTACCTTGCACTAGCTCTGTGACCTTAGAAATGTTGCTTAACCTCTGGATGACCCAGTTTTCTCGTGTGCGGATGTGGAGATAACAGCAGGACGTATGTCCCAGGGTTGTCCTAAAGAACCAGTGAATTAAGGCCACATATACACCATGGAATACAATGCAGCAATAAAAATGTACAAGATCATCTTCTCTGCAGGAACACAGATGGAGCTGGAGGTCATCATGCTTAGCAAACTAACACAGGAGCAGAAATCCAAATACCGCATGTTCTCACTTACAAGTGGGAGCTAAATAATAAGAACACATGGAGCCCTCAAGGGGAACATCACACACGGGGTCGGGAGAACGGAAGAAGGGAGAGGATTAGGAAAAGTAATTAATGGGTACTAGGCTTAGTACCACAAAATAAACTGCAAACAAACCCTCATGACATACGTTTACCTGTATAACAAACCCACACGTGTACCCCGGAACTTCAAATAAAAGTTAAAAATATAAACAAACAGAAAGGACACAGAAGAGAACTTGCCAGGCAGTTAGAGCGCAGCGTTTGCTATTGTTCTACCAGTCACCACTTTGTTTAGTCCAAACCTTCAAGCCCAGGCCAGGGCTACAATGCTCCCCTGTCCAGCTCCCCTTCCCCCGCCTTTTAAAAGAACTGTCATCAAGTCTATCAAGGTACAAAATCCCTCACGTAGCATCTGTTCCATGGCCCCAGAGCACCTTGGCGGGAAGCACCTCAAAGCCGCTGGCTGTGGGGTCTGCCCTGAAGCGATGGTTGCTTTTGTGGCTGTGACTGCCTCCTCGCAGGTGATCACCCCAAGTTTTATTTCTTACAAGTTCTTCTCACTTTCCTCCCACATGGAGAGAAAGAAAAGAAATATCCATGCAGGACACACTTATACTGATCATTGAAACTTCATCACTAAAGAAGAAAGAATAAATGTCCTTGAAAAGAGGGTATTTAAGTGCAGTGACCCTTTTTCCCAGCAAGGGCTGAAGAATTTACATGTCTCTGTCTCAATAATCCCCATTTTTAAAAAAATCCAAGCTTTAATTTAAACAGTCCATTTTAAACAGTAATATTTGACAAGGTATCCTCATGTAAATTTAAGTTTGTTTCAAGACTTAGCTCTAGGAATACAAATACCTTATTTTCAAAACCAAATGAGGCAGGAGGAGTCCCACCTTGCATCTTTCCATCATTTTGAAGCTGGCTCTCTGGCCCGTCCCTCCCCAGGCCTTGGAAGAGGCCCGACTTCCCTTCACGCCCCCTGTCTTAGAAATCCTCTAGCCCTGGAGTAAATCAGAGCCTTTCCCATCATGCTCCCTGGCGTGCTGCTTTAAACCCTGAGAGGAAGACCTGGTCCTTCCCCAGCATCGCTCTGTCCCGGGGAGAAGAATATTACTGAGATATGTGTGTGTTTGCTGCCGAGCTAAGACAGAAAACATGGACACCCCGAGGCATCTGCTTACCCATCTGTGGCTCCTGCGGCGTCTTCTCTTTCCTGCTGGCCTCTCAGTCACCAGGAGTCCCGGGGACAGCACCTGCTTGGCTCCTTCTTGCTGCTCTCTCCACTCAGGGCTCCCAAACTGAAGGACCCGATTCTCCCCTGAGACACCCATCCACAGAGCTCACAGCCTCACAGAAGGAGAATCAGCGACCAGCTTTCCCTCTGCCTCCGTCTGTTCTCTGCTGCTGTAACAGAACACCCGGAACTGGGTAATTCGTGATGAACAGAAACGTGTTTTGCACAGTTCTGGAGTCTGGGAAGTTTAACATCAAGGTGCTGGCATCCGGTGAGGGCCTTCTGTGTGCGTCCTCCTGTTGTGGAAGGTGAGAGGGTGAGACAAGAACCCAGTCCTGAAAGCCCTTTGTAAAAGCACTAAACCTACCCACGAGGGCAGAAGCTTTATGGCCTAATCACCTCGTCACAGCCCCAGCTCTTAGTGCTGTTACGACTGGAGTGACGATCACACACACCAGCGTGAGTTTTGGAGGGACAAGCATTCCAGCCCCGGCGCACCCGTCGGCTGACGCTGCTGCTAAGAGGAAACGACGCTTCATGGACGGGCTCCTGCCTTTTGTGTTAGTCGGGGTTCTCCAGAGGATAAAACGAAGGATCTAGATATGAATCTGGAACTAGAAATAGATCGTTGCCAAATACACGAGAAGAGACTGATCAGGGGATGGGCTCGCATGACTGTGGAGACTGAGACGCCCCAGCAGAGGCCGTCTGCGCGCTGGGGACCCGGGGAAGCTGGCGTGGAACGCGCCAAGCAAATCGGAAGGCCCCAGAACCAGCAAGGCCGATGGCGTGACTCTGTCTGAGGCTAAACCTGAGAAACTGGGGCTGTGGCGCGAGCCCTGGAGTCCCAAGACCAGAGAACCTGGAGTTCCGATCCCCAAGGGCAGGAGAAAGAGAACCAAAGAGAATCCACCTGTCCCCTGCCTTCGCTCTTCTCGAGACCTCAGCGCTTGGACAGCGCCCACCCACTGGGTGAGGAAACAGGTATTGGCTGCTAGGGGCTGACTGTGAACTATATGATGGAAACATAAAAACACAGTTTTTTCAGTGAAAGCACCTGATTTTCTCCATGAGCTGGTTGGCGTTTTGTCTTAGCATATTCTGTGCAGCATCTTGAAAAGACGTTTGTCTTTCTGGATCAAAGAAAGAGGCAGAGAGATGTGCTTGTTTCTCGAAAATAAACCTGAGTTCCTGCCCGCTTCTCTCTGCTGAACGGCTGCACTCTCTGCATTTGTGCTAAATTTACTCAAAAGACAAAAACAAGACGCTTTATCCCAAGGTGATTGGATTTTTATCACTTTAGACCCATGGTGGGAGGAAAAGCATCTTCTCGACGCTGAAAATTAATGTCAGCTTCAAAGAACGCTGGACGTTCTAGTCTTCACGTGTAACTGGTAACCGTGGACTGTGGTCAAAGGCTGCTCCTGGCAGCGGAGGACTTGGCCATGAACCGGGATGGCTGCAACTGTGCACGAGCCCTACAGAAATGGTCACGCAGAGCGGAAGCTTTACGGACAGGACGCTTCCCTGGATACAGAGTGCTCCTTGGTGTCCAGATCTCCTCGACACACATCTGAGTCTGTGGTGCCCTCATGTTCGTGACCTAACACTCTCATCTGTTTGTTTCCAGGGACGTGCCAGAGACATGCCGTAAAAAACAGTTATGTTTGTTCACGGTTGGGGTCTATGTGAACACACATGGCCAAAATATTTTGGATGATTTTGAGAACTACACCCAATGTTATTCTAATATACAACAAAATCACTTCTAAAGAGGAAAAATGACATTTACTAATCCAAACAAAGTACATTTTACTGACAAATAATAGTAAAGTGGTTTTGCTTGAACTAGATTCTAAATTCCAGACTCTGCAGGATCAGAGGCCTCACTGGTTTTCTGCACCGGTGCACACCCAGCACGAGCTCTGAGCCTGCCCCGGCAGACCCTCTGTAAATGCCGATAATGACCTCCATCTGACAGGAAAATGACGACGAATGAGCATAACTGTTTTATTACCGTGAGTATGAGCCTTCCCTTTCACTCATGCTGACCCTAGCGAAGCGTGCAGGACCTGCTGAGCCTTCTGCTGAAGGACGTGGCCAGCCAGGGCAAGGCCCAGCTTAGGTCCATGTCATTCTGAGTGCCGTGGGCTTGGCTGGGGATACGTGTTGTCATCAGAACTGAGGAAGGACCAGTGTCTGCTCAGGGGAGGGGTCCAGATGAGCAAACATGGGCCCGAGTGGAGGGGGGCACGTGGGGGGACAGCGAGGGGCTCATCTGCTGGTGCCTGCAAGAAACGTAGTTACCGACGCAGCCCCAACAATGCAGAGGAAACTCAAGGGCATGGCAAGAGTTGCATTTTTATTTAAAACCAGTTTCCTTATACTAGAGAAACCTCGTCTGCTTTAGACACATATCACTTGGCAATAGTTATACAGTGGGAAGAGCCTTCTAAGTGCACACTAGCAGGTCTAACGAATCCTTAGGGAGTGATTGAAAAGCCCCTGGTTGTGGCTGTAACAGAGACACTGGTACCAGACTTGCCCCGATGTGTTCACACTGAGAGAGCTGAACAAGATACATGAAGTAACGGTTCTCCCAAATCAGACAACACACAGCATAGCACTGCAACGCCCGAGAGAGGCCTCCCCCTCCAGAGTCCCCTTCCCGTTCTGGTTTCCGAGGAAAGGGAAACCAAGCGGGGCACAGCTGTCTCACTGAAGTGAGGAGACAGAGGTTGGAATCCAGAAATACGGAGGCTGCTGGAACTTGCAGGGCTGTGCCATGTGGGGCGATATCAAGAAAGGTGATAAAACCCAAGCAATATATATCCAATGGAAAACACGTGGTGTATTTTAATTAAGTTGCTACAAAACTGTGATAGAAAGAAAACCTTAGATGTCAGAAGGAAGAAAAACTTATTCTATAAAGGAGAAATATTGGAATGTTTGCAGATTACCAACAAAAAAAAATGCAAGCCTGAAGATGATGCAAGAGCATATTTAAAGTACCAAAAGAAAAAAAAGTCAGCCTAAAATTCTCTATCTAGCAAAAATAGCCTTCAAAATTGAACATAGAATAGAAACATTTTAAGACAAAATATTCTGAACAAATGTTACTGCATACCTGTTGAAGGTCTTCGGACTAAATGACATTATACCAAATGTTAACTGTATTTATAGAAAGGAAAATATATGTTGGAAATGTTTTAAAAAGAAGGTATTTATTAAAGGCTTACTTTTAATTTTGACAAAAAACTCAGGTAATGGGCCGGGTGCAATGGCTCAACACCTATAATCCCAGCACTTTGGGAGGCCAAGGCAGGCAGATCACAAGGTCAGAAGTTCAAGGCCAGCCTGGCCAACATGGTGAAACCCCATCTCTATCAAAAATACAAAAATTAGCTGGGCATGGTGGCACATACCTGTAATCCCAGCTACTTAGAAGGCTGAAGCAGGAAAATGGCTTGAACCCGGAGAGCAGAGGTTACAGTGAGCCGAGATCACGCCACTGCACTCCAGCCTGGGTGACAGAGCAAGACTCTGTCTCAGGGAAAAAAAAAAAGATAATAAACTGTTTAAATGAAAAATAATAGCCACATATTTGGGATTTATAACATGTACAAAAATCATGAGAAACAGTGCAAAGGACACGAGGTGTAAATGGAAACGATTTCATGAGTGTCCAACATTTTACAGGAAGTGGTTTACAGACTGCTAAGTTGTGCTAACTTGTGTGTGTGTGTTTGTGTGTGTGCATGTGTTTGTGTGTGCGTGTGTGTGTTTGTGTGTGTGTTTGTGTGTGTGTGTGCGTGTTTGTGTGTGTGTTTGTGTGTGTGCGTGTTTGTGTGTGTGCGTGTTTGTTTGTGTGTGTGTTTGTGTGTGTGTTTGTGTGTGCGTGTGTGTTTGTGTGTGTGTGTTTGTGTGTGTGTGCGTGTGTTTGTGTGCGTGCGTGTTTGTGTGTGTGTTTGTGTGTGTGTTTGTGTGCATGCGTGTTTGTGTGTGTGTGTTTGTTTGTGTGTGTGTGTGTGTTTGTGTGTGTGTATGTTTTTGTGTGTGTGTTTGTGTGTGTGTGTGTGTTTGTGTGTTTCTGTGTGTGTGTATAAAGGAAACCACTAAATACGAAGAGTGAAGCGAATGAGACTATTTAGGAGCAAACAGTGATACCAAAGTACACACAAGCGTGCGGAGGTTTTCCTATTTCTGCTTGGTGAGTTGAAAAGAGCATTGCTCCCAAACTTGCAATAAAAAAGCCAGATAAGCAGCAAGTTCACAACTTTCCTTGACCCCCTTGAGGAAGATTGGGAAACACTCTACACTGGTAGCCAATGAGTCGGAAGTGCGGGTGGCCTGGGGACCCCCAATGTGGCTGGTTTCTGGAGTGTGGAGCGTTTTCTGGGAATTTACCACTTAGAGTGGTGGTGTTTAGTGTCAGAAAACGTTCAAAAATCAATCGTTCATTGCAATTTACCATATGAACAAACTAAAATAGAGAAACTATGTGATTATCTCAATTGATGCAGAAAAAGCATTAGACAAAATCCAACGTCTATTCCTAACAAAATCTCTCAGCTATCAACCTGATAATAGGAATCTATTAAAAACCTGTAATTAATATCACATTTACTGATGAAATATTCTATATTTTCCCCTAAAATTAGTAATAGGAGAGGCTGTATGGTTCTTATCTCTGAAATTATTGTTGTTTTGGGAGTTCTAAACAGCTAAATTAGAAAAAAAGAAGACGACAATCAGATTGAGCAGAAATAAATAAGTGAGTAAAACTGCCTATTTTCACAGATTACATGCTTATTTAAATTTAAAAAAATAAAAACTACAAAACACACACATAATAATGAATGCACGTTTGCAGGATACACATTCACTGTACAAAAGTCCATTGTACCTGGCACCCAGATCTTGGTTTTTAATGTCATTCTTACTGCAGAAATGGTTGATTCTAAGACTGGGGTGAGAAATTGACAAGGTAAGCCTGAAATATTTTATAGTCCCAGAAAGTTAAATCGTGCTAAAAAAAAAAAAAAGAAAAAAGGAAAAACCAGCCAATTTTTAAAACCACATGGATGATGATAAGAAACACAGGAGCCAGCTGAACGTATACCCAATGGCCAAAAGTAGAACACCGCTAAGCAACAAAATAAACAATTATTGGATTATAGCCCAAAGCATAAAGTACACACCCATGAGTCCATACTGATATAAAGAAATGATTGAATAAGTGAGTAACGTGGAAAGACGAGACTAGGGTCCCACGCAGAAGAATTTCAAATCGCTGTAGGTTCCCTGCCCTCAAGAAGGGGCAGCCCGGCCGCTCTGCTGAAGCACGGGCCGTGCACAGTAACTTCCTTCCAAAGAGCGCAACACGAGGGGCAGGAAAAGGAGCAGCTTCCCCGTGGAGAGAGCTGGTGGGCACTGCCTCAGCCCAAGACCACGGTTAGGAACACTGGCGTTGAGTCCACACCTTCATACAGTGGGGTGAGAACGGCATGTTTCACCTCTGTGATCCCCCTTCCTCCCAGAAATATATAACCGCTGTCTAGTCACAAGGAAAACATCAGACAAATCCCAGCTGAGGGACGCTCTGCACAACACCCGAGTAGTCCTCAAAACTGTCAAGATTGTCCAAGACAACGGAAGCCTGAGCCACTCACAGCCAAGCGAGGCCAGGACGACACGACGACTGAAAGTACCCTGGGATTCTGCGTGGGATCCTGAAACGGAGCGGGCATTAGGGGAAAACTAAAGAAACTGGAATAGAGCATGGATTTTAGTTACTGATACTGTGCCAGCATAGGTCCATTAATTGTGACTGTCCATGCTAATGTAAGAACCTGGGTGCAGGTGCATGGGACTCTCTATATTACCCTCTCCATTGTTTGGTAAATCTAAAACTGTTCTAAAAAATAAAGCCTATTTGAAAGCATGTATTCATGACAGAAAATAAACTTTATTCTGTAATACTAACAAATAATATTTGGAACTTGAAATGCTTAGAATACTCTTAAGAATAAGATTAAAAAGTAGGAATATTTAGCATCAAGTCAGGCAAAGATGTGCAACACCCCACACTGAAAACTATAAAGCGATGCTGAGCGAAAATAAAAGGCCGAAGGAACAGAGAAAATGCACCACGTCCATAGGTCATTAGACCCAATCATGTTACCAAATCCGCCCAAACTGATCTAAATATTTGATGCAATTCCAAGTCCCAGAAATATTGTTTGAGAAATTCAGAAAATAATTTGTTTTAAGTTTTTGTTTATTTTTTCAGTTGATAAAAAACTTGTAAATATTTGTGGTGTACAAGAAGATGTTTTGATAAATTTATATACATTGTGGAATGGCTAAATCAAACTACTTAACACATGCATAATAAAATCATTTTAAAATTTATCAGAAAGTACAACGGACAAAATTAAAGGCCTAACATCTGATTCAAAATGTACTATAAGACTGTAACACTCAAACCAGTGTGATATTGTCTTAAATGCAGATAAACAGATCCATGGGAAGAAACTAGGAGGCCCAGAAATAGACCCATGTATATATAGACAATTAATTTTCCACAAAAGTACAAAGGCATTTCAGCAGGAAAAAAAAAAAGTGTTTCTTAACAAAGGATGCTGAGACAATTGGTTATCTATTAAACAAACTTTATCACACCGTATACAAAACTTGATTCACAGTAGATCGTAGACATAAACGTAAAATCAAAAATTATAAACCTTTGAGAAGAAAACAGGAAAAAATCTGTGAGACTTGGGCTGGCCTTGGCTCCTGGCTGGGGAGCAGCAGCTCTGCCCCTTCGAGGCGTCCTGGGGAGCCACTTCCCGGGGCTGGGGGCAAATCCCCAACAGCACCAGAGACTCAGCCAGGCCAACCCCTCGTTAGCAGGGAGCAGCTGCAGAAGCCGTGTGATGTGCTTATGCTTCCGGCTTTTCCTTTCTAAGCAAAAATCTTTTCTAAATCTTCCTCTAAACAAGTCAGACATCAGCTCCTCTGGCGCCTCCTAATGCCCAGCGGGGTTAGAAGCACCTGTTTCCTCCTCTGCCGGGAAGATGGCGCGAGAGGTCTCGGGGCAGGTAAAGCCCTCGCACGCTTTCGGATGTCCGCTGAGACCATGTGCACACCTCGCGCTGCGCACGCTTGTGTGTGTGAGACCCACACACAGGCCTGGGAGGGGAGGTGACCTCGCTGCGCTCCTCTCAGTGTCTCGGGCGTTCAGCAGCTCCACAGAGGACGGGACACGTGTCCTCGTACCTCTCCTGTCCCCACAGCTACCCATCCCCTGAGCCTTTCCTCTCGGATGATTCCCTTCGATCTTCTTCTGTCTCAGGCCGTATGTCCCGTTCCTCCACACCTACAAACTGTGCCCGTCTCCAAGGGCGAACCTAGAATCTACTTATCTCAGTATTGTACTCACCTTGTTTTTAACCTTGAAACTCTAACTCCTGTCAAAGCAACTCAGAAACTCCGTGCTGTGAGTCACACGGTCCAACCACAAATGGTCACAATTTGAAGGGACTTTACCCTCGCGGTCCAGCCCCCACTCCTGACCCTTTGTGGCAATCAGAAGGGACCCAGGACACGGGCACTGAGGGTTTGTAAGAGGCCACACCGCTTGACGGTGCAAAGGTGGAAAGGAACCCAGGCCCGTGGCTCTTCACTGACTGGGATGCGAGGTGCGCTGGCTCCATCCTGCAGCCTCAGGGCCACCGAGCCGCCACGCTCCCGCTGTGGGCTCCGCACAGCCCTTGCCTGATTCGCAGCCGTCAGTGACAGACGCCAGGGGGAAAAGCGAGGACCACACTGCCCGTTACTGAGGACGGCACTGACGGGGGTGTAGGTGGGAGGAGGAACCAGCACCTCCCTGCTCAGTTGCCAAAGCTTGGAAGGGCAGAGGCCACTTTGCACTGTTGCTTTCCCCCAGGTCTACCTGCGTAGAGCTACACACACAGCTCTCAGAAAGCCACGTGATAAGTAAGAACCATCTGTTCTGAGCACAGCCATGGCTCATATTTAATAACATCAAAACCTATCAAAACAATACTCAGCAGCCGATAGAAGGTTGGTGACTCCCAACGTCACCATGAACAGTAAGACGAGGGGACGCTGAGTCTCCAGTTGGATGAGGCCTGCAATGACTCCACTCTGAGCTGCCCTGGCTGGGTGGACCGTGCAGCCGGGTGGACCGTGCAGCCGGGTGGACCGTGCAGCCGGGTGGACCGTGCAGCCGGGTGGACCGTGCAGCCGGGTGGACCGTGCAGTCAGCCGGCCCCGGGCCAGGCGCTGTGAGGCCTGCAGCATCAACTGCTGCGTTCCTGGACTCACACTCGTCCTCTGTGCCTCGCTCGGATCCGCTGATTTTCCTGCACGAGTCTTAAGCCACCCGACAGCAGGGATTTTTCTTTTCTCCATCTCCTTTTCCGCACCCGGCTCCACACTCAGGTGGCACCAGCCTGTGCAGACCCCAGCGGTGCCCAATAAATGCCCCTGCCCAGCCGGCTCACGTCCAACCCTGCCTTCCTCTCAGTCCCCTCCTGCCTTTATCCCCACGACACTGAGCCCATCTGCACCCCCCTTGCGCCTGCTGGGTGTGTACCTCACGGGGAGGGAGCCCGGCCCACTGGGGGCTCACGGGGCGGCTGCCTTGGGTGGATGTCAGAGCCAGCACCACCTGGCAAACGGGAACCTGTGGGAGAAAGACGTGCACACTCACCAGGCAGAGGAGAAGGGATTCCAGAAGGAATGGGGTCAGTCTGCAGGGCCCCTCGTGCCATTTCCAATGCAGATCCTTCTCCATTCCTCACAGCCTTTCCCCCAGGTGGCTCCGGGATCTGAACCTGGCGTCAGAGGAACACGGCTGCTCTCATTAGCTCTCAATTTTTATGGGTTCATTCCCCAAAGAACAAGCTGAGTCACAGACTTTGCAAATCCAATCATTGCACAGGAGCACCGAGTAATATCGCACAAAGTCAACACTCCTCATTACATCTCCTCTGTTAATTTACCTTGGAACCAATTACTAATTCTCTCTCCCCTCGGGTCACACGTAGTCACCGTCACAGAAGCTGGAGAAAATGGCCTTAGCCACCAGGCGGTTCCCAGTCCACCCTGGCACCAGCTCTAGCCTCAGCTGATCTGATCTGGAAGAGGATTCCAGGGGCCCCCATGAATGCCTGGGGTGAGCACAGCATCCCCTCCAGAGAGGCAGGATCGCAGGGGGCACCTGGAGGGCCCCTGGGCAGAGGCAGGGTCCAGATTCCTTCCCTAGGAGCACAGCCTAAGTGGAATTTCCAGGCATAAAATGCAATTGTGCAATTGCTTCAAGAAATGTTTCCCCGGGTGTCAAGATCTGTTGGGTAAAGAGCTGCCTGGAGTTCACAGGGTCAGGAGCTCCTGGCAAGAGAGGGAAGCAGGGGGTGTTTGCGTCCATAGTCAGCGGGGGGCCTCAGAGAAGCCCATGCTCAGCGTGGGTGCTAAGAACGACTTTGGCCCCCTGCGTAGGTGAGTCTTGCACATAAACAGCAGGAGGCCTCAGGCTGGCTCATGCTGACCTCCCTCCAGCCAATCTGTAGCTTCCAGACGATGCACAAAGCTCAGACACTAATCAGTGCCTGAACCCACATGAGGTGTCCTCTGCTATCATATCTCGTTTAATCCTCACACAAGTCCTATGAGTGCAGAAAGTCATCCCTATTTTGTATTTTTAAAAGACGAAGTCCTAGAGGCACTTAATAACTTACTCAAGGTCACAAAATGCCGGGATGCAAATTCAGATTTCTCTAAATCTAAGAGCCAGGCAGGTATTTGCTCTCATACCTCTGCCATGCGTGATTCCTCCTTCGTTAAAGAAAAAGGATAATTTATATTACTGTTAATTAATTCGTGTTTGTTCTGACGTTTTCTCCATTTCAGGCAGGAAATTAAACTTTTTTATGTTTTCATTTCCATATCTCAGGGACATTTCCTAAGACATTTTTAAAAATGGGGGCATCCAGAACTCAAAATAATTCCAGTCTATTACAAAATTCTGGACCTATAAAAAATTATGCCAGCTGTCTGCCAAGATTGGCAAATGAGTGAAGGTTTTAGAGAAAAGGAAGGAGAAAGAGAATCCAGCCAATGACACCTGCCTGTCCGAGGAAATGTGTGCCTGGATAAAAATATATCAAATCAGAACGGAGGAACGAGAATGCACATGTGCTAGGAAAGGCAGTGGTATTTTACGTGTGCTGGGTGCGAATGAGGGAAGGGATTACCAGTAACTCCCTTTCCGCCACCGCAGCCCCACAGTTCCCCAGGAATTGTGACCTCATCCTTCGCCTCAAGGGCCATTTCTAGTGCGTAAAACCCCATCATTTGGATTCTGTCTGAAGACTAACTTCAGTCACCCCTTTGAATCTGCAAGTCGTATATACAGTGATGTTAATTAAAGGTTGGCTCTGGTGGTTGCAGGGGTCAGCAGCGCAGTCACGGATAGATTACATACAGTCGATGCACATTAGAGTGTATCATAGAAATCAAAGTCCTGTGCACGAACAGCCGTGTAGATGGACTCCTCCTCTCACTCGCTGAGACCCTCAGCCCAGCAGGCCCAGGCTTCTTTTCAGGGGCACCGATAGCTCATGGCCTGGCCCCACGGAACGGACTCTGTGACCTCCATGGCACTAGGTGCCAACCTCAGACCACTTTCCAGGTCAGGGAGGAAGGTTAGGAAAGTGCCCCTGGAACTCCTGAGCGGAGACTGGGTTTCTCTCCCGGGCTCCTCTGCACTCAAGGCTCTGCTCACCGAGGCTTTGTGTGCCCGGAGGGATGGGGGCACAGGTCACCCCACTTTACCTTCCTCTGCTCCTCTCCTGCCGCCCCCTGAGCTCAGGCACCTTTCCTGCATGAGCTTCTGCACTCAGAGCCCATCCCCAGCCACCACAGGCCACTGTGATCTGAGTCCCTTTCCCTCCTAAACAGACAGGCTGGTCCAGGCCGTTCCACCTGCTCTCTGTGCTCCCTCATCACAGTGAGAATTACTCCAGGCGTTGATAAAGGAGTCGTGTGGCAGCACCTCAGGCTGGGGAGAGAAGCTTCCAGCGGCCCTGAGTCCCATTCCACGCCCAGGCCCCAGCCCCTGGAAGCCCCAGGTTTTCCTCTGGCTTCCCGCGAGGACAATGAGCAAAGGGAAAGTAAACGATAAACCCAAACCAAACAGCTGTGAAATAACCCTCCAGCGTCACCTTCTTCGTCCTACGTAGTCCCGGCTACTCGGAGGCTGAGGCGGGAGAACGGCGGGAACCCGGGAGGCGGAGCTTGCAGTGAGCCGAGATCGCGCCACTCACTCCAGCCCGGGCGACACAGCGAGACTCCGTCTCAAAAAAAAAAAAAAAAAGACAAACCTTCGGCCAATCACACTTCAGCTGCCCTGCGACAAACAAGCCACTCTCACGCAATGCGTGCTAACGTCTCATTAACAAAAGTCAAATGCATCCAAAGCATTGAAATTAAGACATTAGGGCCAATTATCTTGTCAGCGCTAGTTGGGGGAAGTTGTCAAGGGTTTATTTATTCATTAGCTTCCAGAGAACTTGTGGGCTCCCTAATGATGCACTGCTAAATTTTTTTACTCCCTCCTCCCCTGGTCCATTAAAAAAATCACTTGAGGTTTCATTTCTCCGCAGTGCAGCAGCCTGCAAGGGCAGCCGAGGTGGGCCCAGCGAGGCCTGCAAGGGCCGTCTCGTCTCTGGCCGCTGTAACTTCGGCCCCCAGCTCGGCCTGGCTGAGCAGCGGTTAGGAAGGCCTGGGGAACCCCGGGTGGTGTTGGCCACAGATCCCAGTGGACACCCAGGGAGGGCTCTTGACCACCCAGCACGCTCCGACTGTTCACCGCCTGTGCTGCTGCCGTGGGGCTGGGTCCGGCTGCATCTCAGGAACCCGTTCCTCTCCCCTGGGAGGCAGCTGTGCCCGCCGCAGATCTCAGGAACCCACTCCTCTCCCCTGGGAGGCAGCTGTGCCCGCCGCAGATCTCAGGCTGGCCTGCTGGTCCATAGCAGGCATTTGAGGAATGCTTGTGAGGTGGTGAGTGAGAAGCATTTTCCTGCAGATGGGGGGATCCATGGGGCCCCCACTGTGCCCAGGTGGGTGGGCTTGGGCTCGGGGTGGTGGGCGGAGGTTTCTCTGGAGCGCTCTTTCTTCTGGAAGTCCCGCCCTTCCCTCTCGTGGACCCCGTGTGCCCAGCTCCCTGGTCTCTGCTTTCTCTCCTCTCTCTCCTCTTGGGTGTCTGTGCTGTCCACGCTCAGCTTCCCCCATCCCCTCTGGCTTCAAGGGAAACCTGAGCACCGCTGGATACTCGAGGTGCCCACAGCTCACGGCCAGGCATGACCCAGGCCCTGCACAACCAGCACCCCCTAAAAGCACAGCAGCCCGCTGGTCCCCTAGAGCGCTGCAGGTCACACGGGGTGGTGGAGGCAGCCCTGGGTCCTAGGAGACGTGGGTTCCGGTTCTGTCACTACTGACACCTTCATCGCTCTGACTCTCCGTTTCTCTGTACAATGGGTCAAGGAGCTGCTGCAGCTGCTTCCCCCGCTGGTCACGATGGAGCTCGGATGAGCCCACGCCCTGGAAAGCCGATGCTCACGGTGAGCTTCTCGGGAGACACCTGGACACCGGGAACCGCTGAGACACAGGCCATGGACAAGCACCTTCTTCACGGCAGAGACCAGCCCCGAACACAGGCACAGTGGCCTCGGGTCTTCCCTTCCTTTGGAACTGAGAGAAAACTCAAGGGCTGCCGCAGCAGTGAGCCCCGGGTTTTCCTAGCACGTCTCCTTACTCCAGGCCAAATCATTCATATTAAATTACTGTAGATGTCCCGTGTTTGTACTATTTGTGCTAAACTCCTGGAGGGTCTCGCCCACTTCCTCATTCACGAACATACATCTTTGGAACACAAAGTTACCAGTTCACTCAGCAAGAACACGAAGGTAAATGCGAATTCAGTGACTCACAGAAACTGGCAGCTGGGCTTCCCTCTGGAACTGCCGTGACCCTCCCTTAGGAGCCTGAGGCCCCGGGGGCAGCTGCAGGGAAGGGGGTCCCTCCACAGTGTCTGCCTCTGCTGCGGTTCCAGCGTCCAACCTTGCAAACACCCGGAATTCTCATCTGTCCCTCTTTCCGTCCAGGGTCACTGGACGCCTCTGTGGCCCCGTGCTCCTGCTAGAGAGGAGACTTGGCCATCGTCCTCTCATGCTGCGATCGATTCAATCTCTCTCGTTGTGTTTTATTTTCTCCCAGAGTCACACTTTGCCCCTCTGGGAGCTCCCCCCAGCCTGGCCCCTGGCTGTGTCTGAGGTCCACTGCTGTGCCCACCTGAATCCTTCCCCGAGGCCTCCGGGTCTTCCTGGCCACCCAATGGTCACTGCTGCTCTCAGGGGTGTACGCCCTGCGGCTGGTCTCAGCTCTGAGGAGAGGGCCCAGCCAGCCGACACCTGCACTGGAGCCGAACAGGATTTCAGCTGAGAGCACGGGGTCAGGCCTCTCGACAGGAGCAGGTCCCTCGTTCCTGGTTCTCTCACTGTTCTTAGTGTCACCTTACATGGAAAATGTAAAGAACCCGGGCCAGACCATTTCCCAACAAAGGAAACACGCCTTGCATTGTGTTTCCGTGTCTGTCCATCTTGTTAGAACGGGAGCTTCCCGAGGGCAGGGACTGTCTCATTTTTCCCTGAGTCCATAGCATAGATCTGGTCACAGACATTGTTTAAAAAATATTCAATGAATAACAGGAAAGAAGAAACGAAGGAAGGAGGAAAGGAAGAAGGAGGAAGGAAGGAAGAAGGAAGAAAAGGAGGGAGGATGAGAGAAAGGAAGAAAGGGAGCGAGGAGGAAAGAAGGAAGAAGGAAGGGAGGGGGAAGGAAGGAGGGAGGACGACAGGTGATGGATCAAACCGTTATCTTCGAGGACAGCTGAGGGTCCTGGTCACGCAAAGTCACGCTACTCTCTGGGTCCCAGCACGTTCTAGAACGGGGGAGCAGACAGGGCAATGCATGGGTTGCCTCTAGCCTCTTTCAGCAGCTCCTGGCCCTTTCTGTCCACTCCCCCAGCCCACCACAGAATCGGCCGTTTCTTCTGCTCTGCTGTGTCTTGTCTCCATAGCTACAGCAACTCTATTACTAGATTGCAATTTCTCTACTGTCGCACCTGCCCCTACTAGAGCGTGAGCTTGGCAAGGGAAGACCCGCATCCCTCCCCCTCGGGATCTCCAGCCCCATGTCAGGCCTGGCACCTGGAAAGTCCTGGAGGACGAGCGTCCTCACTGGTGGTCCTTGGGGGAGATACACACTGAAAGCTCAACCCCGATCTGATCCAACCGTGGAATGGCACTGCAGAGCCGTTCCAGAACCAGACAAAGCTGTTTCTTTCTTCCTCTCAAAGCCAGGAATAAGTGCAGGAACCCCTTTTGGATCAAGACTATCCGCGTAATGCACAAGGAGCCTGGAAGCCCCTCAGACCCCTCCTCCTCCGCCCTCGCCAGCAGGCACAGGTGGTCCCTCAGGCAACACCCACTAGAAGGGCAGCCTTTGTGAAAGCACGGAAATACTTTGTTGGCTCAACAGCTTCCGTACCGGGCACTCCATCCCCTTCGGCCAAGCAATGGCCTTCTCGGACCCCACAGAGCCCCCAGGCCCTGCTTCCAGTCCCACAGGCTAAGCCAGCAGGAATACAAATCTGTTCATAACAATTATACAGCTTATGTCATAGAGCACACTGCCTTTTAAAAATTGTGGTAAAATGACCGGACACGGTAGCTCACACCTGTAATCCCAGCACTTTGGGAGGCCGAGGCAGGCACATCACGAGGTCAGAAGTTCGAGACCAGCCTGGCCAACATGGTGAAACCCCATCTCTACCAAAAATACAAAAAAATCAGCCCGCCTTGGCAGTGTGCCCCTGTAGTCCTAACTCCTCGAGAGGCTGAGGCAGAAGAATCTCTTGAACCTAGGAGGCAGAGGTTGCAGTGAACCGAGACGGTGCCACTGCACTCCAGCTTGGGTGACAGAGCGAGATTCCATCTCAAATAAAAATAAATAAAATAAAATATAAATAATAATAAAATAGTTAATAAATAAAATAATAAAAATAAAAATAATAATAAATTGTGGTAAAATACACCTACCATAAAGCAACCATTCTGAGCATGTGAAATGTGTAGCCGGCTGGCTGTCTTTCTTCTGACCAGAGACAGCAGCCAAACCAGGAAAGAGCCACAGTGCTGCTGACTGGAGAACCCCAGTGCTGTTTAAAAGGTCCCCAAAAGTCAGCATCATCTATGTTATATGTTAAGCCTTTTCAAATGCTTGTTCGCACTTTCATTGACCACGTATCCACCAAAACTCAAGGAGCGTTGACTATATGCCAGACAGGCAAGTCGTGTACCAGGTGCCGGGGTGGAGAACACGGCAACGTGATCCAGGGGTTCGTCATACAGTGAACTGCACGTGAACTGATGAAACACCTTGTCGTTAAGTCTTGTCTCACAGAGCAACTTGCCTGACTGAGGGCACCAAGGCTGTTCACCAGGGACAGGTCTGAGAAGCAGGAGTTTGTCAGGAGAGTGGTGGGGAAGGAGGAGGTAGATCAGGATGTGCCAAGGCCCGGAGAAGGCTGAGAGCCCCCCATGGCTGGGGGCAAGAGAGCCGAGGCGGACAACACTGGCTGCTTTCTCTGCCACGGCCCACCTCCATCGCCCAGCCCTCCTGGTGGCGGAGCCCAGCTCTCACTGTAGAAGCAGGAAAGTGCCAGAAGTTCCATTCCAAGCCTCCCTTACAAGTAGGTCAGAGCGACAAGCCCCTGTCAGGAGACGCATGGGTGTTCGAGGCGCAGGCTCCTGGTGACACCTTCCTAGAGCGGAAGCTCCTTCCCCGTTAAGGGAGGTGACCACGGCTGCGTGTGACCCTGGAACCACTTCCACTGCCGCAAGCATCCAGGTACGCTGTGGGCAACCCCTGACGCCATTGCCTAGTGGCCCCGACTGCCCCTGGAGGCACCCCACAGAGTTAATTTTAGCACAAGACAGAAGTGTAGACTGAAGCTTGCTTTGTGTGCTTTTGTCTTCACTATGGATCTCCAGTTGCACTGGCACCATTTGTTGAAAGGCTCTTTCTTTTTGCCCTGTTGTCAAGTCAGTTGGGTATACACCTGCGGGTCTAATTAGGGATTCTGTCCTCTGTTCCACCAACACACGTGTCCATCCCTCCACCAACACCACACCACACCGTCTTGACTGCTGTAGCTGTGTAAGTCTTGAAGTTCAGTTGACTGATTCCTCCCACCTTATTCTTTTGTAAAATTGTTTTAGCAATTACTGAATCTGCTCATTTCCATATACACATGAGTATAATCTTGCCCCATCTACAGAAATCTTAATAAGATTTTGCTAATAATAATATTACACCTGCATAGCAATTGGAGAGCAATTGACTTCTTTGCCGCATTGTGTTCCAATCCATGCGCACAGGATTTGTTTATATCTTTGATTCTGTTCATCAGTGGTTAGTTTTCAGCACACAAGTCCTGTGCGTGTTTTGTTAGATCTATACCTGTTTCATTTTGAGCAGTCATATATGGTATTGTATTTTCAGTTTCAGTGTCTGCAAGTTCATTGGTAGTATACAGAAATACAATTGGATTTCATGCGTTAGTTGGGCATCCGGTAACGTTGCTGAGCTCACTTTTTATCTTTGAGAGATTTTTGTAGATTCCTTGGGATTTTCCACATAAGCAATTGTGTACCTAGAAAAAGGATATTTTTTCCTCTTCTGATCTGCATGCTTTTTACATTGTTGTTGTTGTTGCTGTTGCCTTATTGTGAGGAGCAGAAGTTCCAGCACTATGTTAAAAGTGTGAAAGAGAATGTCCTTGCCTCACTCTGATATGAGTGGGAAAACATTCAGTTCTTCATCATTAAGAAGAACGTTAGCTGTAGGATTTTTGTAGATGCTCTTTATATAGCTGAGAAAGTTTCCTTTAATTCCTGTTTTCTGAGTTTTTGTTAACAGAAATAAGCATTGAATTTTGTCACATGCTTTTTTCTGCATCACTTGATAGGATAATAAATTTTTAGTCTTCAGCATATCAATATGATTGATTTTGAATACAAATTCCAGGGATGCATAGGGTAGAATTATTTGTATGTATCACTAAATTCTACCTGCTAGTATTCTGTTAAGTATTTTGTGCTCATATTCATGAGGAATACTGGCCCTTGATTATATTTTGTAGTGTTTTGTCTCGTTTTGATATCAAAGTAACACTAGCATTATAAAATTTTATTGACAGTGTTCCCACCTCTTCTATTAATAGCTTCTGGAAAGGGTTGCACAGAATCAGTGTTCTTGAAATAATTGGTAAAATTCTCTTGTAAAACCACGTGGACCTGGAGGTTTTGAGGAGCGATTCTAAAATTTTTATTTCAGTTGCCTTAATAGTCGTAGGGGTATTCAAATTATATAGTCACAGTGAGTGACTTGTATTAGCTCTGTGCTTTTGGAGAAATTTGCCTAATTCATCCAAATTGTCAAATGTATGTGTGTAGAGGTGTTCGTAGTGTTACCTACTTGTTTTTAATATTTTCTGGTCTCTAGTGCTATAGTAGTCATGTTTCCTTCCTGATATTGGTTATTTGTATCTTTTCTCTCTCCTTTTTTTGGTCAATCTAGATAGAGATTTGTTAGTTTGTTGAATTTTAAAAGAACCAGCACTTTGTTTTATTATTTTCCCTATTGTATTTTATGCCTTTAATTTTTGTGTTTCTGCTTTTATCTTTATTTTCTTTTTTCTGTTTCTTTAGTTTTATTTTGCTACTTTTCCTGGTTTTTGAGCTTAGGATATTAATTGAAGTTTTTTATCTTCTATTATAATATATGCACTTATTAGAAATGTGCATGTTAGAATTGTTTTGGCCGTCCCACAAATTTTAATGTGTTGTTTTTATTTGTATTCAGTTCAATGTATACTTTATTTTCATTGAAAGTTCCTCTTTGACCATGCTTTATTTTGAAGTGTGCTTAGTTTGCAAGTATTGGGATTTTTTGGTTCATATTGTTATCTTATCAATTTCTAGCTTAATTACACTCAATAGAAGAACACAGTCTGTATGACTTAAATTATTTTTAATTTGTTGAGGTTTCTTTTTTGGCCCAGCATATAGTTCACTTTGATATACATTGTTTGAAAGTTTAAAAAGAATGCCTATTCTCCTATTATTGGGAGAATAATATATATATTCATATATATTTTATTTATATATATATATATATTTTTTTTTTTTTTTGAGACGGAGTCTCGCTCTGTCTCCCAGGCTGGAGTGCAGTGGCGCAATCTCAGCTCACTGCGAGCTCCACCGCCCGGGTTCACGCCATTCTCCTGCCTCAGCCTCCCAAGTAGCTGGGACTACAGGCGCCCGCCACCGCGCCTGGCTAATTTTTTGTATTTTTAGTAGAGACAGGGTTTCACCGTGGTCTCGATCTCCTGACCTTGTGATCCGCCCACCTCGGCCTCCCAAAGTGCTGGGATCACAGGCGTGAGCCACCGCGCCTGGCCTATTTATATATATTATATATTTATTACATGTTTTATATATTATATATCTTATATATTTATCATTATTTATTATATATTATATATTTATGTATATATAAATATATAATATATAAAAATTATATATAAATTTGTATTATGTAAAATTTTTATATATTATATATATAACTAATTTTTTATAAATGTCAATTAAATCCTGTTGGTTTATGGTTTTGCTGAGTTCTTCTATATCTGTTGATTTTTACCTACTTGTTTTATCAATTACTATAAGAAAAGGATTGAAACCTCCAACTATAATTGTAGACTTGTCTATTTCCTCTTTTGGGTCTGTCAGTTTTTGTGTTACATATTTTATAGCTCTGCTACTTCGTTCATAAACATTTAAGATTAAGTCCTCTTGGACTGATTATTTTATTATGTGTAATGTTTGCTTTGCATCTGACACATTTAATTTTTTGAAGCCTATTTTATCTGATATTAACATAGCCATTTCTAGTTTCTCATAATTAATGTTTGCATGATTTATCTTTCTCCATCCTTTTACTTTCAACTACTTATATTTTCACATTCAAAGTAAATTTCTCGTAGACAATAACTGTTAGGCCATGCTTTTCATCCATTCTACTGATTTCTCTGTTTTAATTGGTATAAACAACTCACACAATGTAACTATGGATATGTCATGGTTTAAGTCTGCCATTTTATATGTTGCTTTCTTCCTGTTCTCCTTTTATTTTATTTTTCTTACTTTCTTTTTTTAACTTCCTATTGGCTACTTTAACCTTTCTTAAAATTTAATTTTGATTTATCTATGTTGCTTTAGTGTACCTTGCTATATCATATCTCTAGTGATTTCTCTATGACAAATCTATCATTAATATGCCATATACACATATTTATGTCTCTTACCCTCCCCGTTTAAAACGTGTCTCTCTTAAAATGTTCTTTTGCATACATTTAGAACCACATTAGGCCCATTTTATCGTCTCTGCTTTCACTGTCAAATTTAATTTAGAAAACTCAAAAGGAGAAGGAATGCCGACTGCATTTACCCATAATCTTACTGACTGATTTTTCTTCCTTCCTGGCATTCTAAGCTTCCTTATTTTATCATATCCTTCTTTAAAGAGAACTTCCTTTGGCCTTTCTCTTAGAGTAGGTCAGAAGATTTAAAATTTCCTGGTTTCTTTCTTCTTAACATGTCTCGATTTCCCCTTCACTGCTGAAGAAAACTTTTGTGAAACAAAAAATTCTGCGTTGACATTTCTTCTCTTTCAGAAGTTGAAAAATGTCGTGCTACTTACTCTGGTTCCTGTGGGTTTTGATGACGAATCTGCTGTCATTCAAATTGTTTTGTTTTCTTCTTCTTCTTACAGATAACACATCATTTCTTCTCTGGCTGCTTTCCAGTGTTTCTCTTCAACTTTAGTGTTCAGGACTTTGACTATCATGTGTCTTTGTGTGGATTTCTTTGAATTTATCTTATTTGGGATTTGATAAACTTTTTAAATCTGTAAACTTACAGATTTTCCCACATTTGGAAAGTTTCAGCCATTAGAGTTTTAAGCACCTTTTCAGTCTCACAGCACTTCTTCTCTCCTTCTGGGATAGCAACAACACAAATGTTAGATCTTTTGTTAAAGTACTAGAAGCCCATGGGACTCTTTTTTTGTTTACATCTATTTTTGTTCAGATGAGGTAATTTCAAGTATTCTGCCCTCAAGCTTCATAACATTATTGATCATGTTAGGTGTTATGAGAGTGGAAATGAAAAGGTGAATGAAATAGACTAGAAGTGCGGAGGAAGAGGCGTGTGAGATTAAGGACATGCTGAGGCTTCTGAGGGAATAGGGGATGGGAGGACCAGCCAGGCAGAGAGCTCTGGGGACTGCTGCACTCACTGCCAGTGGGAAGAGCAGGTGACAGTGGGTGATGACGTCCTGAGAGGGAAAGATTTTGCATTCTTGAATCAAGACAACTTTCTGAGGAAATCACAAGTGATTGAGCTTCATCTGCCAGAAGAAAATCCTAGGCTGGAAAACGAACTGTGGATCTGCTCATTGAGAGTTGGAAGCTAAAAACTTTGAAATATATCCCTAAGGTGATAATGCCCTTTCTACGTCTCCGATTCCTTATAATTGTGTCCTTTTCTCCTTATCTTCATATTTCTTTCCACTGCAAGCAGCACTAATGTTCATCCATCACTATGAGAGGAAGGAGAAGCATTTACCAGATGAAATAAGCCAGAAAGTGACATGGAAGTTAAGTGAAAAATAAAATTCACTGTCCATGAAAAGTGAGAATAGATGGTGGGTTTCATTTTCTCACAAGAAACAACATTCAGGTGACCGCACACTGTCCACATCCTTCTCATGCAGAGTTGGCTTTTATAATCCATAATGAAGACGGAATGCGGTTCACGCTGGGAAGGTGAAATTGAGAACAGAAGAGCTGGCACTTTGAAAATAGAGCAGGGGTTACAAACTTTGCTTGCTGATTTTTTTTTTCCTGCAGATGTCTTAAAAAGTGTTATTTCCGTGTAATTTTTCCCACCTCCAAATGGTTTTCATCTTAATTCACCATACGCTTGAAAATGAAATCATAGAATATTGTGTGTAAAAGATAGAGCCAAATCAATTTGTTTAGCTCGACAGCAGGGATGGCAAATCGTTGACATTTCTAGCCCCGTGCTCCCCGACTGAAGATCAGGCAGACAGCAGTCCTAAACGATCCTCCGCATCTTTTCCTCCCGGTGGTTGAGTGAGGTACCTTTTAGATATAATGAACCAGGGAAGACATTACCAACGGATTCATAGACACTGTAAGCGTGACTTCTTTGCTCCAGCTGCTTTATGCTAAAGTTGACTTTAATTTTCCCAAGCTCCCTACTTAAGTTTTCTCCAAATTTAATATGATGAAATTATGCAATGGGTTCCCAAATGAGCACTTTGAGAAAACCCACTTGACCAGAAGGTCATATTAGAATGATAAGTCAAAACCTAATGAATTGTGTTAAGGAAAAAATAAACCAAACACTTCAGCAAGGGGACGTCTGTTTATCCCACTGACATGGAGACCTTTCGGGACAAACGTCTCACTGGTTCCAGGAAAGAGACTCTGGCCCTCAGGTCCTTGAGAGCTGTTCTTTGAGCTGGACCCTGGCCACAAACCGTGAGGAGGCAGCCTTAGGAGCCGAAAATACAATTTCTGTGTTTCAGGCCAGGCAGAGTTTGTTGTTGTTCGTTTTGTTTTGTTCTTTTTTCTACAAATGGAGGTGACTATAACATCAAAAAAGCAATTCTGGTGCTGATGTGGTAGGAGTTATTAATAAATTATTTTAGGCAGATAGAGAGGAAAAGGGGTCCTTGGAAAGCTTTCATTTTTTAAAGCGTCTCCAGAAAAGTGTCTTGTAAAGCCCAGGTTCTTAAGGCCAGGCCGGCAGCCTTCGATATGCAAATCAGGCCGTTGGACACCGGGTCCCCCCCACCGCGATTCCTCCGGCCCACGTGTCCCTGCCAACATGGCGGCCCCCACGCGTCCCGGACGTGTAGAACGTCACGTGCCCTGCATTTGCATATTAAAAGCCTCAGGTGGGAGGGCCAGCTTTTTCACTGGCTACGTGAATGACATGCCTATAGTCAGACCAATCCCCTGAGCCCTATGCAAATCAGACCCCGCCTCCTCCAGCCTCTGTGTATATATACGGGCTGGTTCCTCCGGCTCCCCGGGTTCCCTCTCTCGGCTTCAGAGCCGCCTCCGTCTGTCTCTGCACAGCGGAGTTTCTTCCTTCTCGCTTCCCTCTGGCCCCTTCTTGTCTGCTGAACTCTCCTCCGTAAAACCACTCCACGTGTGTCTGTGTCATCTCATCTAATGTGACGCCGGACAGGAGCCCCGGTGTCCCTCCACTCGTCAGAGCCGCGCCGCTGACTTGTCTCTGGGCACCCGAAGAAGTAACGTGGCTGTGATGGATTTGTGGGGCCAAGGAAATGGCAGCCGCCGTTTTGGCAGCAGGTGCAGGGACTGGCCTGTGGTCTCACAGCACCTTGAAGATGGGCCGCTTGTGCTCGCCTGTGTGGCCTGAGTCCAATCTCAGAGAAAAGCGCAGACTGAGGGAAAACGAGTCACACCTCAAAGAATGGCACATACGCCTTTCAGATGAGCTGAATCAGTACATGGACAAACAAGTGAACATGAAAAACAAACATGCCGTGGGCTAAATCTTCTAAGAGAAAGACTCTTGCTATAAAGAGTGACAGATGTTCCTGAAGCAGGTGGTTCATAGTTCAAGGCTGGAGCTTCTCCTTGGAAGAATCTGTAAACGCTTTTAAAAATGGAAACAACATTAGCTTATGGTCACATTTTACCCAGAGATATAAAGGCGGTTTTCCAAAACCCACCCCACTGGTTAATACAGGAACCAAAACCTGTTACATCTTTCCAACATCCTATTTCATACATGCAGCTCTAAACCTCCATTTTATTGCACAGTGAAACTGAGGCTGAGCAAGTTACCCAAGGTTACAAAGCTCAAGAAATGGTGAAACAAACATTTTAATCCCAGCGGTGAGATTTAGGAGGGCTGCTGGCATCACCACTGTGCGATGGTGCCTGCTGGAGGCGTCCGAAGGCATCTGATCCAGCCTCTCACCGGTGTGGGCTCCCCTTGGCCATAGCCCTTGAATGCTGTAAGATGAGCGTTCATCCAATATGGTCCTAATTTCACCAAGTCTTTCCCAACCTCAGCTCCGACGTGCCCCATGATCGCTCCCACTAGCTCCATGTATGCCGAACTCAAACCCTCCATGGGGTCAATGCACTTCAATAAAACACAAGGTCTTTACCATTCCATGCAGGGCTCAGGTGCAAAATTCCTGCCTGCCTGTCGAGTCCTTCTCCTGCCACCTTCCCTTTGTGTACGAGGTCCCTGCTGCACCGGTGTCTCTTCGGGACAAATACAACGAGCTTTTTATCACCACGGGGCTTTGGCACTCGCTAATCCTGCGCTTTAAAAATCTTCCCAAATACTTCTGCGTGGTTGGTTCCTTTTCATCCCCCATGTGTCAGCATTTGGTCCATTTTCTTCCATTTTTTTCCTCTTTTTTTTTTTTTTTTCCTTTTTATAGTTATCACTTAGGATTATCTTCATTTTCTTGCTCATTTGCTGGGTTTCTCCTGCTGTGATGTGCACCTGCATTAAAGTTGCCTTTACTTGTCTGTTCCCATACTGGACTGAGAGATGTGCTTGCTTAGTCTGTCGTTACATCCACAGCACTTGGCAAAGTGTCTGGCGCAGAGGAGGCGCCACATGTATTATAAACACATGTATGTAGAATGTTGAGTCCTCTCAAACCTCCTGTGGCACAGGTAGCATTTTTATGACTTTCCAGGGTTGGAGCTCAGGTCTGCCTGGCTTACGTTCGGGCATTTTCACCTGTCCCTGGCTGCCGTCAGTAAAGAGAACACATACGACTTCCGGGTCCCCACACTTCCTTTATCAGACTTAGGAAAGTCCATCTGGTGGACGAAGCGTGAGCCAGGCATGCGTTCCAGTGGATAGTGGCATCATCATTAAGGACTTGCCATCGCGCGGGTTCAGCAGGAACCCTGGAGAAACCGGCCTGGGAACAATTTGGTGTCATTCTGCACCAGGAGACCCACATGGTCTCTCTGACACACATGAATTGTGCTGCTTTCCCCCAGTTTCTGTCTGTTTAGGGACAGGGCTGGGCTCTCCAGTTGCCGTGTAATGGGGAGTGGGTTTCAGGGCAGGCTTCAGAGGTGTAGGGGAGCCAGAGACCCCCCCCATCCCCCATTAGCTATGATGTGGGCTCTTTGGCTGGATCTAGAAACCAAATTGACACTAAGTAGACTTCGCATGTACGTGGGGATCTTCACAACAGATCCAAAGAAGTGGCCAAGCAAACATGATGCATTTGAGAAGAAATGACAGGACACAGGGGATCTGGCTAGGGGCAACACATGTCCCAGAGAGTCACAAGGAGACATACACGGGGGCGGATGACCAGTGGAAGGTGAGGGTTACTTCAGGAGCATGTTTATTCAAGTCCATTGCAGCCCCGATGCCCCGCCTCTGGTAATGGGGGCTATTTTCTCGCCCTGGTGTGGACAGGGCCCCCCTCCCAGAGGAAGCTGTATGGCTTGCCACATGTAGAAAGAAACAGGTCAGTTCACATTTTCTGAAACTACAATTTCTCCGATGTTTCCCACCGGAAATAATCAGTATCTCAATCCAGCGTATTTGGAATGGCAAGTCCTTCGTGCCTTCAGAGGCCTGCTTTGCAAGCGCTGGTCGCCATTGGCCGTGCACTGGCTGCCCTCTGTGCTTGCTCAGACCTGCCAGGGAGCTCACCTCTCATGCTGCTCCAGGAGCCCTCCCTCCTGCTGCTTTCCAGCCAGGTTGGCCTTGAGCAGGTGTAGGGGCAGGGCAAGGGCGTCTTCTCCAGGCTTGGATTCCTGGAGCCCTGGAAACAGGGAGTCATTAGTGTGAAATTAGACAATGTAGAAAAGGCCTGGAGAACACAGACCTCCTCTGCCAGTTTTCCAAACCAGCTCTAAGAGACAGCATCTGGATGTTGTCTGTTCCGATGAACGGCCCAAATGGCGACTGCCTTGGGCCAGGCAGGAAGACGAGGCAGCTTCATGACACGTTAGTGAAGGGCAGGTGGGGGCTGGTGATCATTGAGGGAGAGTCATGGGCTGGGCCCAGCTCACAGTAGACTCCTTGTTTGCAGAGGCCTCACTCAGGCGGCAGCCATGCACACTCAGGTGCCAGGAGCAGAGGCCGCCCAAGAGCCTTCCTGGGAGGGGCTGTCCCTGTGGAGCCCTGATGTCCCGGCCACGCTCTGCCTACACTGACCGCCTGCGTCATCGAGCTCGCCGCGACCAGCAGGAGCGCTCCCTGCTTTGCAGGGCTGTCACCAGAAGCTTTTTCCAAACTCCCTGTGCCTTGCTGGGCCTGGAGCACCCTGATGTGCTTGGCTTTCCACCGGGGTTTCTCTGCCAGGGAAGCTGCCCATTCCGTGGCCTCAGCCCCTGCACGACAGAAGGTTCCCTTCACTACAAATTCCTTTTCCCTGATTGAAATTCTCCTCCTCCTCCTCCCAGGTCAGTTGAAATACTGTCTCCTCCATGGATCCTTCCGGACATGGGTTCTCTCATGCTGAAGTAATTATTTCTTCCTCTTGGCTGCACTGTACTTTGTTTACAACATTTTGATGGATTTGTCTTTTCTGGCAGGTGTGTCTCTACCATCCGTGTACACGTAACAGCTGCCCGTAAGATTGTAAACCACCCACGTGTAGGGATTATCTTTGACTCTTCTTTGCCCCTTCCATATGACCCTGTCGAAAACTATTTCCTCCCAGGGCCCAGCACAGTGCCTGGCAGATAAAAGATACCCAGGAAGTGTTTGTTGAGTGACTAGTAGATGGGAGAGAAGAAACTGAGGCACACAGCACACAAAGATCAAGAGATAAGTGTCAACTCTATAGGACTGTGAACCCAGAAAGTCTGAGACAGGTCTCAGTTAATTCAGAAAGTTTATTTTCCAAGGTTGAGGACACACCCGTGACACGGCCTCAGGAAGTCCGGACGACACGTGCCCAAGGTGGTCGGGGCACAGCTTGGTTTTACACATCTAGGGACACATGAGACATCAGTCAACGTATGTAAGGAGTACATTGGTTCGGTCTGGAAAGGCAGAACGACTTAAAGCAGGGAGAGAGCTTCCGGGTCACAGACAGGCCAGACACAAATGGTTACAGTCTTTTGAGTTTCTGGAGGAATGACTTTGAATAGAATGGGAGGCAGGTTTGCCTTAAGCAGTTTCCAGCTTGAGTTTCTTTAGTGATTTTGGGAGCCCGAGATAATTTCCCTCCATAGGACATGCCCACACTTGGGCCTTCTGACTCTGAGTCCAGTACCCTTTTTACCAAAAGAAATCCACTTAAAATCGTCATCATTATTTTAAAGCCAGAAATGTTTTCCTGCGCCCCCATCATCATTAACAAACACGGTTTGTTTCTATTGAGGCTTCTGGTCACCTCCTTACCCTAAAGCATTGCTGCTCACCTTTAGGGAGGTGCAGAACCCGACATGGGGTTTTCTCTGTGCCAGGCTGTGTGCCTTTTCTGAGGATGCGGCCCAGGTACCCAGTTATTGATCCTCCCAGGCTTCCAAAGGGTTGAGCAAAGCAGAGGTGGCTGTGACCCTGGGGACAGTCCCGCCCAGGCCCAGTCATAATGTTGTCTATGCTTGTATAATGTGAAAATGGCCAGGAGACACAATGACAAACTCTCACCAACAACCCCCCACCCCGCCTAGCATGCTCTTGTGCGCTCACACGCACCCGCGCGCACACACACACACACACACGCACCTGCCCCTTGAACTGGCACCGGCTCCCAGATACCTTTCCAAGCTGGGTCACTAAATAAACTCCATAAGAAATCTGTCGAGATGAAAACTAGTAAGATGCCCCATCATCATAGCTTTATCTAAGTTGCTTTGATAAAATAGTGCAAGAGCAAACTTTCCAACAGGAAATGTTCACCACCAGGAGGGAGACCCACTAAGGGGCCTGGAGTGGGCCATGCCCCCTTTCATACTGAACAGGTCCGGCAGGGTTTTAGGAACTGTGTATATAATGACTCAGGCCTGTCCAGTTCTCCACTCCCAACCCCGGCTCATTCCTACTACACACTAGATATGCAATCCTGAGATGGCTGCCTAATCTCTCCGTTTCTCGGATTCTCACCTCCAGCAAGAGAAGCGCCCACCTGCCGGGGGCTGTCCCAGCACATTCTGCACACGGGAGATGTTTCAGCTCCCCTCCTGCTCCCGAGAGTCTCCCTGTTTAGATAAAATCCCTAACAGCACCAGACGGCGAGACAGCCACGGCATTTGATGGCTCTGTAAGTGTCAGACAGAGCTAAGACTGAAGGTGAGGCCAACCTGTTCTCTTTGGCGTTAGGTCAAACTTGAGTGTGATTAGGGGTCCAGCCAGCTCCTTCTTTCTGTGGTTCAAGGTATTAGAAATGTACCTTTGTCAGGCAAGAAGCAATTCTACATAAATTGAAGAATTTTTGCCTGTAAAAGTTCATGTTGGCCAAAAGATGAGAATTCTGAGCCAATTTAATATCTTCCTTCAAACATATGCTGGTTTTGGTTCCAAGCGTCCCTTGCCAGCTTTCTCTGGCTCTGAAGAGAAGCAAACCAAAGGCTCACATTTGGACTGATTCGTACTCAGGTCCAACCAACCTGTGCTGAGCCAGGAGCCAGGCACTGTGCCAGGCCTGTTGACAGTGTTTGACCTCAGAGACCGAGTTTAGAATTTAGAATCAGCTGAGTGAAAGGCGTATTAAATAACCATGTTTTGTCAAGTTTCTCTATTAATTTTTTGAAGCCTGTCCCCCTCTCTATTTCCGCTGCCTCTGCAAATGTGAGGCCTTTGTCATTTCTGTGGACTATTCACAGGGGTCCCCAGCCACTGGGCTTACCCCGTTCACACCATCCTTCGCACAGTACCCACCAGCCCTCCCCAAAATGCAAGTCCTCCTCTGATAAAAAGGCTCTGTGGCTGCGAATTGCCTGCAGAATCCAGGCCTTCTGGATGCATCTTCTCAGCAGAGAAAGGGAGTTTTGTAAGTTCAGACCGACACATGGTTCTTGTTCCTTCTGCGGACTCTTCACCCACCCCTGCTCCCGCTGTTACCGGTCTGTTTCCTCTCTTCAGACGGCACGCACTTCCAAGTCCTATCTTCATGTCCCTCCTTTCCCTGGAGTAGCCCGGCTTCATCATTCACCCAGTCAAGTTCAACACATTTTTTTTAGGTGGAGTTTTGCTCTTGTTGCCCAGGCTGAAGTGCAATGGCGCAATCTCAGCTCACCACAGCCTCCGTCTCCTGGGTTCAAGTGATTCTCCTGCCTCAGCCTCCCAAGTAGTTGGGAATACAGGCATGCACCACCACACCTGGCTAATTTCTATTTTTAATAAAGACGGGGTTTCTCCATGTTGGTCAGACTGGTCTCAAACTCCCCACCTCAGGTGATCCGCCTGCCTCGGCCTCCCAAAGTGCTGGGATTACAGGCGTGAGCCACCGCACCTGGCCAAGTTCAACACATTTTTTAAGACCAACTACAAGGAATGACAGCCCTGGCCTGAAGTTCTCCCCAGCACCGTCTCACACCCTGCAGGCTACACAAAACCCCTCGTCCCCATTCCCACTGCTCCTTGTTCCTCCCCTACTGCAGCCCTCTCCACCTGGCAGGCAGACCCTGCAGGGCAGGACCTCTGTGTGTTTCTCTTCATGTTGTATGAGGCATAACCTTGTTCCCTCTTTGCACTGCGAGAGAACTCAGAGGTGAGTCATGTGGAGACCTTAAGTCCTCAGGTTGAGAAGCTGTGACCCAGTCATGCATTCATACATTCATTCTCTAATTGAACTGTGACACGCTAAATATTCACTGAGAACTCTCTACGTGGCTGTTTCTTGGTGCTGGGGATGAGGCATGAATAAGACAGGAAAGGCCCTGCCCTCGTCAGGTTAACAATCTGGAAGCAGCGGTGAGTGACGGGAGATGAGCTGATAGAGACCCAAATACAATCACTTTAGACAGCAAGGAGTGCACAGTGTTAGGAGAGAAAATGCCTGGGTGTGGGGTGACTTGAGCCTTCTAAATTCCAGGTGGCCAAGGAAAGGTTCTCTAATGCTAAGGTCTCTGAGCTGAGATCTAGCAACGAGAAGTTGCCAGCCACATGAAGTGAGGGACTGGCATTCTTGAAAGAGAGTCATGCAGGTGCACAGGTCCTGAGGGTGGGAAGGGTTTGGCTTGTTCTGAGATGCTGGAGCATCGTGAGTGAAAAGGACAGAGAGGGTGAGGGGAGAGAGACCAAGGCCAGACTGCAGAGGGCCTTGTAGACCATGGCGAAAATTGTGATTCTATGACCAAGTGAACTGAAATGCAGTTGAGAATGAAGGCATCTGAGAATTTTTTTGTAATCCTACAACTTTAGGAAAGGCTGCTGCTTAGCCATGGTTACAAGTTGCCCACAGAGCTAATTTTAAATTTGCTCAGGCAGTCAAGACCATGATCTTCAGTGAGCACATCTCTGCAAGCTGACCAGTGTCACGTTCTCCACTCAGAAAGTTAGGCCTGGAACGCCTCCAATAAACATGCTCCCTGTGCCAGCCAATGACAGCAATAACCCTGCTTCTGCAGACGATAGCAGTGCTCTCTCATCCACTGAAAACCTGTGTGGTGAGATCACCGCTTATGCTGCTCAGAGAGGCTGTGTCTGACTCACACAGCCCCCCTTTACTATAGGAAGCAGTTCACTAAACCTTGCCCTTTTATTTCAGATAGTACATGTTGCCTTCATCAACCTTTGACAGTTCTCGAACATTCTATCAGATTATTTTGAAGTCCCAGAATTTGTAACCAAGCAGGTCTTCATATAAGGGTGACAGAGTTAAGCCTTTGTAAAGGGTACTTAGCCATAGGCCTTTGTATTCAGTAATTAGAACTTTGATTTGGAAGTACACCATTCAGTAATTAGACCTCAGTCTTTGAATAAAGCCGGGTCTCTCAACGTCAGCACTACCACGATTTTGGACCGGTCAATCTCTGCTGTGGCCTTGTGCACTGTGGGTTGTTTAAAAGCATTTCTGGTCTCTACCCACCAGATTTTTCCAGCGACCTGTTTCGAATGAAGCTGTATCCGTTTAGCTGGTAACTGCTGTTCCCAGAGGCTGAGAGGCCCAGACGAGAGAGCACCAGCCGGGACCTCACCAGCACGGGTCTCTTGGGGCGGCCTCGCAGGCCCCCGGGATCGGATTCTGGGCACAGCTTCAAGGGCACAACCAGTGAAGGGACCCTCCCAAGGGATGTCCTGCGGGAGCTTTAGCTGGTGGGTCTGAAGCCAGCTGGCGTGAGTTCCAGGAGGTCACAAGGTCACGCTGTGACTGACAGGGGGTCCCTTTAGGTTTCGGGCAAATGTCTGAACAGCCCTTTCAAAGGCAGGACAGTGGAGCCCAGCCTGCCAGGCGGGAGAGATGCGTCTGCCGTTTATCTCTGTCCTCCAGCTCCCGCCGTTCGGGTGCTCATAGTACGGGAAACTGTGTCGAGGGTGACTGAGCCCTGCTTCACAGAGGTGTAAAAAAATTAAACCTGTATTTAAAAATGGATGCAAAAGCAGCATAAAATTACTCACTCACTGCACACTACTTCCTCGTATGCGGCCAACAGCACCGTCTCAGGGCAATACGCCCCCTGAGGTGTAAAACTGCCCCACTTGTGAACTGCTATCTCGGCTCACCGCACCCTCTGCCTCCTGGGTTCAAGCGATTCTCCTGCCTCAGCCTCCTGCGTAGCCGGGATTACAGGCATGCTCCACCACGCCCAGCTAATTTTGTGTTTTTAGTAGAGATGGGGTTTCTTCGTGTTGGTCAGGGTGGCCTCAAACTCCCGACCTCAGGTGATCGGCCCCCCTCGGCCTCCCAAAGTGCTGGGGTTACAGGCGTGAGCCACCGCACCTGGCCCAGAATCTTTATATGCTAGACAACAGTTGAATTACTTGGAAAGACAAAAGAGACAAGATTAAATCAAACATATGTGTAAAATTTTAAAAGTAATACAAATGATTTGAACTATAAAAGTAGAAAAATACTACTGCGATAGACAAAATTAAATAATGTCTGCCCCAAAGATGTCCTCATCCTAATCCCAGAACATGCAAATATGTTAAGTTGCATGGCAAGGGGAAGTTAAGATTGGGATGGAATTGAGGTTGCTAAGTCAGCTGATTTTTAAACAGGGGGATTACCCTGGATTATCTAGGTGGGATCAGTATAATCACAGGGGCCTTACACTGGAAGAGGAAGGCAAAGGAGTTGGTGTTGATGTGATTCAGTTTGAGGAAGAGTCAACCCAAGGTTGCTGGCTTTGAAGATGAGGAAGGGCCACCAGCCAAGGAATGCAGACGCCCTAAAGCTGGCAAGGCCAGGCCACAGCTTCTCCGAGAGGCTCCAGGAGGAGCCAGCCCCGCTGAGGCCGTCAGTTCTAACCCAGCGAGCACCTTTTTAACCTCCGAATTTCAGAACTGTAAGATAATAACTTTGTTGAGTTTTAAGCCACTGTGTCTGTGGGAGTTTGTTACAACAGACATAAAGGTAAATGTAACCACACTAGGCAATTTGAGAAAACTCTTCCTCTTTTGAGTGTGGACTAAACACAGATCCCAACGTATAAAGTGAACATACATAGAAGGCGTGACTCAGACAACCTTCGCACCGTGCTCTGTAATGAAGAGTCTTGCTCTCTTTCTATAAACAGGCTCAAATAGTAATTAGATTATTTAATTAAAAATAAACTGAACATAGCTGGACATTTCCAGGTAGTTTTCAAAGTAAACAAACTAGAGTAACACTCATGGCTCTCTCGATAAATGACCGGAAAGGCCTGCGCTCCTGAACAGGAGAGCTGACCGAGAAACATGCTTCACAGAGTTGCAAGCAGAAGGCCATTGAAAGGGGAAAAAAAAAAGCCTCACTTTGCCCAGTAAACAAAAGAACAACTGTCCTAAATGTGTTCGGAGATGTGGCCCCAAGGGGGATATTTGCACCAGACAATTCCCTGCACTTCCTCTAAGCTGCAAAGAGAACCGTCTATAAATGCAGCTGTGCACTCACACAGCTCTCTTGTTTATGTGATTGTCGTTACAGCTGTCTTTAGTCCCGTGACTACACGACATCAAACCCTTCAGATTAAAGTTCTGTGGAAAGCAGACTGAAACGCAAATTGACTCGTCAAAAGTTAAAAAATGTAAAAAGAGAAATATTGCTGTGCCAAATGGTTACAAATGTGATAAAGGAAAGATTTGAGGGCCTAAGTAGTAGAAGGTTTAAGGGAAGGCCATCGCCAACGTGGTGAACCGAAAAACTGCAAACCCCCATCCTCTGACTTCCAACCTCAGAAACAACCAGAAATGGCTGCACAAACCCTGTGGAGCTCCGGAAAACAGTCCAAGGTCTACGGCGACCAGTGAACACCCAGTCGAGAAAAAGCCCCACTTGAAATCTTAGGAGGACCACAGCGTTTGGCTGCAGGCCTGCGGCAGTGAGGTCCGGCTCGGAGCGGCAGCGGCCCCAGGTCCTCTCTGGAGATCCAGGAGACAGCACGGCCCTGTGTGGACACCTGCCGGGCCCCAGTGATTAACCCCTGCACCTGCCGCAGGCCGGCACTCCTCCCCTCACACACTGGGGGACTGCGCCTCTGGTGACCGTGTTATTAGACTGTCTCCGGCGGCCGTGGAGATGAGCGGGCTCTCGCAGAGCAGAGAGGAGACGGTGGCATGTGTGCAGGAGGCCGTGGGCCCGGAAAACTGGAGGAAGGATCCCAGCGAGCTTTCGGGGGAAGCCAGCAGAACGTCAGCAGTGTCCCATCATCAGCCCACAGCTTGGCTCACGGCGTCCCAGGGCCCTTCCGCAGGAGGCTGCATTTCTGACTCTGCAGCTTCCACGTCTGCCCTCCCTGGCTTCCCGGTGCTCACGGGACCCGCATCTGAAAGGCCTTCAGGGGCCTTTGCCTCCGTTTGTGTTCCGTACCCTCCATGCCCTACACTCACGTGCACACACACTTACATGCACATACACACATGCACTCGTATGTATGCCCACACACATGCACACGTACACACGCAGGGGCTGCTGGGACCACCTGGTACATGTGTACCCTGGGCAGGCCCTCTGTGTTTTCCCTCAGCTGTGGTCAGGAGCCTCCGCTGACCGGGCCACACCCTCCTCTCTAAGCCCTGGGATGGCCACTGAGGTTACATCCAAGTGGACTTTTCCCTGAGGCTGCATCCGATTCCCTTTTCAGAGGCCCGTTGCTGTGGCCTCATGGAAGGGGTGAGCACTGTCTCCCCACCCCCATCCAAGCCACCTGTCGTTGACTTGATGGATATCTAGATCCCAGGGTTGCTTCTGTGGCAAGTTTATCCTCACACCTACTCCGCAAGTCTCCGAACTCCAAGAGCTGTTTTGCAATTGATCCTTCTGAAGTCTCAGGAGGGGAAGAGCCTCTCCCGGGGCCTCTCCCCTCTTCCATTTCCACTCAGGTGGCTCCCCGGGGCCTCTCCCTCTTCCACTTCCACTCAGGTGGCTCCCCGGAGCCTCTCCCTCTTCCATTTCCACTCAGGTGGCTCCACGGGCTCCACCGAAGACAGATGACTTTATAAATTCTTAAACGCGCATGTGGAAATATCAGAGTAATCATCACTACATCACTCAGTCAGTTAAGAGTGCTTGGGGGAAAAAATAACATAAAATAAATCTTCATTGTAAGGGCATCTTTCATTTCCTACAAGGGATCCCTGTCACTGAGTCCGCAATTTCATTTTGTGTGGCTAAGACTGATTTTCTAATTAAGGCCCACGCGTGGTGCCGAGCAGGCTGGCCTGACTCTGGAAGGGGCTTGGTCCTGCTTTGCCTAATAATCCTGAATGCGCTGGACAGGCAACCCCAGGAGTGGCAGGAGTCAGGATTGCGGGACAGGCATGAGGGGGTGGGTAGGTTCGATCCCCCCCTGCGGGAAGGTTTCAGCCCACCAGGATCCCCCGCCTTGCACTCCTGAGTTCTGCCCTCCCTCCACAGCCTGCTGCCCCCCGACCCCCAGAGAGGAGGCTGCAGAGAGAGCCCTGGCAGCTCCTGTCCCGCTCTGCAGACCCCTGAGGGGACAGCAGCAGCCCCACGGTGGGCACCTCGGGTTCCGGGCCAGGTGGGAGCTGGGACTGCAGGGACAAGGGCCTGGAAGGAGGTGACTCCAGGGACCGGGCTCCCTCCATAGAGATGCAGGCTCAGCCCAGGCCTCCTCTCCTGGGCTCCAGGTACAGACGGGGGGTGCGGTGCTGGGGATTGGGGCAGGGGAGAAGTTTTATGAAGAGGCTGCTGCTTGTGAGAGAATCGGAGAGGTGACTGGGAGAGGTGAGAATGAGCTCTGATAAGAGGCACAATGGCTTTGCCCTGAGGCAGCCTCGGCTCTGCAAGTCCACCAAGCTCAAAAGGTGGGGAAAAAGCAGACATGGCTGTGCTTTGACCGGGAGGAATCTGCAGCTGAGTCTTCACAGAAATGGTCCATCTCATGTCTCCCTCTCCTCTCAGACCTAGGGCGGCCCCGACCTGGAGAGCCGTGGGGGGAGCGGGTGGATCGGAGGAGCCCAGGCCCTAAGCAGCAAGCCAGTGAGCAGCAGGGAGCAGCGTGTGCCACCGACGCCAGGCAGACACAGCAGCAGCCATGCAGTGTGCGCATGAAGGGTGGACTCCGAGGAGACGGGCCTGCACTCCCAGGACCCTGTTTGGGATCCTCACATCTGCTTTCTGAAGCTGTGGGATTTCTGGGTTTAACAGTCCTGGTCCCTGAAAGGAACAGGGTTTTCCCAGGGGACATAGCAAGAATCCTCTTGGACTCCTTGTGTTAAGGGACTGGCAGGCAAGAGGAGTGGCCCCGGTGTAGGCAGGGCAGGGCCGTTGAGGCTGAGCAGCAGGGGGAGCGGTTACTGCACAGCGGGAGATGAAGAGCTGCCGGTCACACAGGAGATCTGCCTCCCTCCTGCTGATTGTCCCCTCATCCGCCGCGGAATCGTGGAAACTCGTGCCCAGCTTTCCTGACATGTTCCTGTGGACACTGCAGGCTCCGTGGCAGATTCCCCAGTGGCTTGGGAGCCAAGGAGGGAAGTGTCTACACCTCAGAGCCCTGCCCCAGGTGCAGGGGATCCCTGTGAATCATTTCCCTGGCCACGGTGGCTCACTCGAAACCAGAAGTACTGCTTAGCCTGGCGTGGCTCGCTCGCCTCGCTGCAACAGAGTTCTGGGAGAAGTGCAGGACGGGCTTCACTCAAACTGGGCAGCCGTAGGTTAAGATCTTTTCTGAAGGTGTTGGGCTCTCAGGGACGGCAACCAGCAGGCTGTAAGGATGGAGGCTGGAATCGTCCACCAATGCAAAATATTTCAAATCACATGGCCAAGGTCGGGGAATTCAGATTCTACTGAAGAGTCTACGTTTGGTTTCTAAGAGGGCCACACATTACTGAAAATCAAACACTTAGTTTAATTCAGGCAAGTAAACATGCTAAGTGGAAAACAAATTGAGAAAGATGCTGTAGACAGTACTCAGGCAGTAAGTGGGAGGGAGCTACCCAAAGTGACTTTTAGGATTTCCTGCGCCCTTGAGATTCTACGTCTGCGTGAGACTTTAGCTGAAAGGGCACACGCTGGGGCGAGCATTTCATCTGCTGTTCCGTCTGCAGGCCGAACTCCCGCCCTCAGACATGCACCGTGGGACACATAAGGGAAATCCTGACAAGAAAATGCTTCCGGTGTCTGCTAGCACCTTCCCCACATCTAGGAAAAACCAGAAACACAGCCGAATGCTCTGTGACTTTAAAACCATTCAATGAGGCCACGCCAAATGTTGGCCCACCTTCAACTGACCCACAATTTTAATTTCAATACAATTTTCCAATGATCTAGTCCAGTGGTTTTCACACTTGGTTGCAGCAAAATCAACTATGGATTTTCTAAACAGGCCTCTGAATTACACCCCTGACCTTCTGAATCAGAATTTCCCAAGATGGAGCTTAATAACATAATTGTGTAAATCTCCACGGCAGACCCTGAAGCACAGCTAAGGCTGAGAGTCAGTGACCTCATCTACATCCGTCTTCTGTGATGCCGTGGCAGGGCACTCATTCTGTCCTTGACGAAATGGAGCTCAACTCAAGAATCCTGACATCATGTCTCCTTGAGATCAGCCTGCTCGGCTCTGGTGCTGTGGAGTCTCCTCGGAGTCAGTGGGGTCCTTCTAGCCAACAGGTGTGGGACTGAGAGGAGGGAACCTGGAGGATGGTGTGAAGGGGATGAAAGGGGTGTCTCAAAGGTGGCTCGCTGGGCCACAAACAGAGAGACGGCGGAGCGTGGAGACGGGGTACACACAACTGCTTCATTCATTTACGTCGTTGATGGACACTTAGGCTTTTTCCGTATCTTGGCTATTGTGAATGGTGCTGCAATGATACTGATTTCGAGTCCTTTGGATATATACCCATAACTGGTATTTCTGGATCGTATGGTAGTCCTAGTTCTACTTTTAGGTTTTTGAGGTACCTTTGCACATTTTCCATAATGGCCATGCCACCAGCAGGGTTCCCTCTTCTCCACATGTTAACCAGCACTTTTTGCCTCTTGTATTTTTTGTATGAGCCATTCTAACAGGTGTGAGGAAATATCTCACCGTGGTACACACACACACACACACACACACACACACACTGGAATATTACTCAGTGATAGAAGAGATCCTGCCATTTAAGACGACACGGATGAATCTGGAGAACATTGTGCCAAGTGAAATAAGCCAGGCACAGAAGGACAAATGCCACGTGATCTCTCTTACATGTAGAGCCTAAAAAGCCCAGCGAGGAGAATGGTGGCTGCCGGGGCTGGGCTTGGGGAAATGGGGAGATGCTGGTCAAAATGCTCGAAGTTTCAGTCATAAGATGAACGGGCCCTGGGGTTCTGAAGCACGGGATGGGTGGTGATGGATGCTTTCATTACTTTGATGGTGGTAATCACTGCACAATCATGACAAATGTATACACATATCAAATCATCATATTGTATGCACTGAATATATTCATTCTTTATATCAATCAAACACTGTGAAATTTAACGAAGAGTGCAGACAGAGGTGTGCCAGATACTGCTCTGAGAGTTGCGTATTTTCTTTAACTCGTTTCTTGAAATGTACCCTTTCAAAGGAGGCTTGGATAGAATTGATTCACCAAATTAAGTCAGAAAGTCCACATGAGTTCACATTAATGTTAAAAGTCCTCCTCACATCCTGGGATTAGAGAATAGGCCGGGAAATGCTCCTTGTTCAGCTGTCAGTGGCCACTCAGGTCACTGCCTTGGCCCATGCAATAAAATCAAGCATTTCGTGGTGGATTCGCCAACCCAAGCCCGAAGTGTGAGCACGAGCATCCGGTTCCGGGGTGTGCAGGCTACGCCTCGCCCGTCCCCGGGGGCTCCAGCCCTGCATCTCCACACAGAGGCATTCCGGGGGCCTCCTGGGGTGTCGCAGAGAGTGTGACAGGCACCATCACATGCCTGGGCTCTTTACCCCTGAAAAAACTGGCAAAATGTATAGAATTTCAAAAAAACAGGAGACAGCTGGAGAATCCTTCCTCAAAATGCTCCAGCAAACAGGGGGAACATGTCCCAAGCGGGCATCTCGTGTTAAAAGAACACACCAAAGCAGGCAGGGCCATCAGCACGGCTCTGAGGAAGGAGGGCCTGCTTTCAGAGGGCTGGGTGTTTTCTGGGGGGGACGGGGGGAGTATTTTATTTTTATTGGTGGGGTCTTTTAAACAGACATAGTTAGACCATTGCCTACTTGCGTGGCCTGTGGTAATTTGAAAAATGATTTTCTTTTTTCAATTATTTCTGACTGGTTTGCACGTCTTGGAGGATTTCTGGCGACACAGGAAGGAGGCCTCCTGGTCGTGTTCGGGGCCTTCCCCTGTGGGTGTCCGCACCTGTAGTCCCAGCCACGCTGGGGGCTGAGGAGGGAGGATCGCTTGAGTCCAGGAAATTGAGGCTACAGTGAGCTCCGGTCATGCCACTGCACTCCAGCCTGGGCAGGAGAGTGAGACCCTGTCTCAAAAAAAAAAAAAATAGTGTATCACTCAATGTTTTGTAGTATATTCACAGATATGTGCAACCATCATTTCAGTCTATTTTAGAACATTTTACTGCCCTCGAACAGAATCTCCATGCCTTTAGCCATCATCCACTGCTCCTCTACTCCCCCCTCCACCACCAGCCCTGAGCGGCCTTTAATCTGCCTTCTATCTCTGCATGTGGCCTTTGCTAGCTGGCACCTTAGCATACGGTTTTCAGGGTTCATCTCTGTTGTAGCGTCTATCAGTGCTTCACTCCTTGTATGGCCAAACAAATTCCATTGCAATAATAGGTCACAATTTGTGCAACCGCTCATCAGTTGGTGAACATTTGGGCTGTTTTCCTCTTGACTACCGTGAATAATGCTGCTATTAACATTTGTGTGCAAGTTTTTGTGTAAACATGTATTTTTGTTTTTCTTGGGGATGTAACTAGGAGTGGAATTTCCGGGTCTTATGGTAACTGTATGTTTAACCATTTGAAGAGTTGCAAGACCATTTTTCAAAGTCGCTGCTCCACTTTACCCTCCCAGCAACTCTGTGTGTGTTTGCACTTTCTCCACACCCTCTCTTTTTAATTCTAATCATCCTGGTGAGTCTGAAGTGGTGTCTTATTGTGGTTTTGATTAGCATTTTCCTGATGACTGTGATGTTGAGCATCTTTTCATGTGCTTTTTGGCCATTTATATGTGATCCTTAAGAGAAATGTCTATTCAGTTACTTTGCCCGTGTTTAATTAGGTTGTCTTTATCATAGAACTGTAAAAGTTCCCTATAAATTCTGGTTACAGGTCCCCTGTCAGATATATGATTTGTAAACACTTTCTCTCTCATTCTGGGCATTTTTTAAATTTTCTCAGTGGTGTCCTTTGAACCATAAATCTTTTTTTCATCTTAATGAAGTCAACTTTATGCAAGACTGTGTGGTACTGACAGAACAATGGGCACACAGAATCCATACACCTGAAATAAACCTAAACATCCACCATCGGATAAACCTTGGGGATTTCTGTTTCCTTCCCCGAGTCCCTGTGACATAGACCTTGCCATAGACCCCTGAGCAAATCGTTGCATGAAAGCTCTGGGTCCAGGTGACTACTCATTATCATCGGTGGAGCAGAAAATCATGTGCTCTTGGTCCCAATGTGTAGAATGCAGGACGGACGGGGACGCAGATGAGGCTGCCTCTGTCCAGGTCAGGACCTGACATTCTCATTATTTCTCCTTCCTGCTCCAATCTGCCCCAATAAGGCAGCACTGTACATACACCTATATAGGCTTGGAAAACCCCAGCGAAACCAAAGACCCATGAAAGGCGTCTGGAGATGAAAGGATAGGGAGAGAAGAGATTCTTGAGGACTTGCCTTCCAGATCCCATGTTTAGGTTTCTACAGGAATTTCAAAAACACTGCCGTCAAGCTGTGTGCCCTCCTCAGAGCACACATGTGGGGTCGCAAAGGTTGAACACAAAGCCATGTTTCTCAAGGCCCAAGGCACTGGCGATACTAATAGGGTATTTACCATTTCAGAGAATCGGTGGGTCTCGGCTTCCAAAGGGTCAACTTAGCTTGGCAGTGCGAGAAATGTCACTGCGAGGAAACATATAGCCGAAAACTCAAGTGAACATAATTATTACAGTTATAAAAATTTAGGTCAGCATTTCATATCAATACAGGTCCTGGGCTGTAGGCAAAAATGAACGTTGAACACAGGCAATGAGGGCAATATAACAAAAGGAAGCTGATTTCCAGGCCTTTCTCCCTCTCTCTTTCTCTCTCTCTCTCTCTCTCTCTCTATATATATATATATATATAGACACACACACACACACACATATATATAATATAATAGATATATATAAAATATTATATATATACACACATATATATAATATAGTAGATATATATAAAATATATATATACACACACACGCACACATATATATAATATAGTAGATATATATAAAATATTATATATATACACACACATACACACATATATATAGCTGTCCACTTAACACCAGAGAGAGTCCTCTGAGACAAGTACACCCATAAACTATTGGTGAGAGTATCATAAATTTTTATAACCTTTCTGAAAGCAACTAGGCATTTATATCAAGAACCATAAAAACATTTATATTTTTACCCACAATTATCATATTATTGCACTCAGAAATTATTAGAGATGTTTCAGAATATATTTAAAGTGGGGTTAAATAGAATTAAATAGCATAAAGCAGAGGCTAAAGGGAAATGTTTACAAAAATTACAGTGAAACCACAAACTGTTTGAAATGGTAATTTCTGCAAATGTTTAATAACATAGAAAAAATAACTGTATAATTAATGTTAGGTCCAGTGAACAGGATACAGAACTGGAGATACAGAATGATCTCAGCTACCAAAATGCATGTTGGTTTTTTGTTAGTATGTTTTTCTTGAGACAGGGTCGTACCCCGTGTTCAGCTGGAGTGGAGAGGTGCAGGCGTGGCTCACCGCAGCCCTGACCTCCCTGGGCTCAAGGATTTCTCCCATCTCAGGTCCTCGAGTAGCTGGGGCCATAGACACACACCACCATGCCCAAATAAATTTTAAAATTATCTGTAGAGATAGAGTCTCCCTATGTTGCTCAGGCTGATCTTAAAACTCCTGGACTCAAGCAGTTCTCTCGCCTTGGCCTCCCGAAGTGCTGGGATTACTGGCATGAGCCACCATGCCCAGCCTGAAGTACATGTTCTTGTTTTTGTTTTTGTTTTTTTGGAGACAGAGTCTTGCTCTGCTGCTCAGGCTGGAGTGCAGTGGCACAATCTTAGCTCACTGCAACCTCCACCTCCTGGGTTCAAGCAATTCTCCTGCCTCAGCCCCCCAAGTATCTGGGACTACAGGCACATGCCGCCACACCCAGCTGATTTTTTGTATTTTAGTAGAGACGGAGTTTCACCGTGTTGCCCAGGCTGGTCTCAGACTCCTGAGCGCTGGCAATCTGCCCACCTTGGCCTCCCAAAGTGCTGGGCGTACAGGCGTGAGCCGCCTCACCGGCCAGTCCATGTTCTTTATGATGAAAAACCTGGTGCACACGCACCCACCTGCTAAGCGTAGTCCTCTCTTGGTGGCAAGATTATGCGGGGTTTATTTTCTTCGTTATCCTTTAGGGATTATCAGATTTTCTAAAGTATGTGCATTATTAAAACTCAACTTACCATTTGGCCTGGAGAAACCGCTGGCCGCTCAGAACACCCCTAAGGCCATCAAGGAAGAGGACCCTCATTGTCATATTGGCTGTGTCCCCGGCTGCCTTTTCCGGAAAGATGGGGACCGTCTTCACATAACTGTGCGTGTATTGACAAATCGTTGACAGGGTCCAGGAGCGTGGCACCAGGCTGGCTGTGTGGCGGCGTTTCTTTGAAGGGTGACGGAGCTCTGGCCCTAAGACATCGCTTGGCCTGTTTGGAACGCTTGTGGTTGTCGTGTGGTTGTGACTGTCATGTGGTTGGCTTTGGTAGAAGGAAGCCAGGTCTCTGCAGTTTCATCTTCTTAACCTGATGATATCGGAAACTCACGACCAGTGAATGCCCCGGTCTTCCCGTCTTCAGGTGGAGAGCTCAGTCTCTGACCCCTCAGCCCCACCCCACGCAGCCTGCTCCTGCCACCCCATCTCCCACATGCTTCCTCCTCCAATTCACTCTCATTTGCTTTTTCTCCTTGACAAGGCCTTCATATCCCAAGGGAAGTAAAGAGAAAATTAGCTCTAGTTTAAATTACCTAGAGAACTTCTGACAAGGAATATTGCTGAGAATGAGTCATATGCCCTCCCTCTCCCACAACGATTTCTTTAGGGTCCACAGTATACATTTTTAGCCAATCCCAGTCTTCCTTCAATTAATATATTACTTCAGTAGTAGTGTAAGAACCATATGACAATGTACTTCTCTCTAACCTTTACAATGAGTTAACAATGTTTTGTATTTAACCACATATTTACAACCCCCAATAATCTTCAGTCCCTTGTGTTGGTCCAGATTTCCAGCTGTTACCATCTTCATTCTGACAGAAGACTTACTTTAATATTTCTTGAAGTGAAGTTCTACTGGTATTGAATTCTTTTAGCTTTTATATATCAGGAAATATCTTTGTTTTTGAAAGCTGGTTTTCAAGGGCATGGAATTCTTAGTTGACGGATTATTTTCCTTCAGTAGTTTAAAATGTTTTTGCATGGACTTGAGGTGAAGGAAGGAGGGATGACCAGGTGGAGCACAAGGGATCTGGGGCCAGTGAGATTATTCTGCATGACCTTCGACCCTCGAACAATGTGGAGTTCACCTGTGTGGATCCCCTTACACACGAAGTTTTCAAAAGTAAGTATAATGGGCCTCTATATTGGTGGGCTCCACACCCACAACCAGATACTGGTTGAATTTATAGTGTTCTCGGGGAGAAACACCTGCCTGTAAGAAAGGCCGGCTTTCTAGACCCCTGGCTAACTGCAGGCTTGAGTAGACATGGATTTGGGTATCAGTGGGAGGTCCTGGGACCAATCCTCGCAGGTACCAAGACCATGTAACAGCAGATCCATGTCATTATATGTTTGTCAAAACCCGTGGACTGCGTAACACAAAGTGACCCTAGTGTAAACCGTGGGCTTTAGTTAGCGGCGTGTCACCATTGGCTGGTAACGAATGCACCGTATTAATCCAAGCTAGTCAGGGACGGCTGAACCATACAGTGAAGGAGGTACATGGAAACCCTGAACTTCTCACTCAGTTTTTCTGTAGATTAGATCCTAGAACTGATCTAACAAATAAAAGCTACTCACTTCTGAAAGGGTTTGCACCTTGCCGTGATTCCAGAGGGAGTGCTCAGTAGAAAAGCATTTCCCCATCTTGCTGTCCCGCCTGATGAATTATCTATTGCTAAATCAAAGCTATTGTCAGGACTAACGATCTCTGATCAGGAACTCTCGTGCCTAATATACTTTGGGATCCTTATGTTCTTGATCTGATTCTGCTTGTGCAGGGTCAGTTGTAACCAAGCTCCTTTTCATGTGTCGCTTGCTTAGCCGTGGATGCGGAGCGCGGGGGCTCCGTGTGGAAATGCCCAAAGCCGCTCCCTCCACGGGGTTGTGAGCTCCCCACAGACGGCACCTCATGGAGCCCGGTTGTCCTTGGCTCTAATCGGGAAACCTGGAGGCCTAGTTGGTGCTCAGTGACATCAGTGATGTGCTTGGTAACACTCACTCCTCTAGCTATTTCTGATTCTACGTATCAATCATGTTATAACCCATTATTATCTGTTTTGTTTTCATTTCTTTAAGATGCTGTTAAACATTTGGGTGTGTGGTACATACACACATTAAATATGCTAATTAAATATCATTAGTAATTTATGCAAAGCCCTAGGCTCAATGTCTCTAAATGTGGCGGCATCTGAGGGAGGCGGATAGAAATGCATAAGGTCATCCAATCTTCCTCTCACTGCTTTTCCCAGAACTCCTCTCGATGGCATCAGACGAGACACTGATCGCAGAAATTCCAAGGTTCTTTGTGAACAAGGATCATGCATTTTATAAACAGTTACAGTAATTTTAACTAGAATTGTGAAAACTATTTTACAGCAAGTTAAACAAACTTAGAGAAAGGATCAGAGTGAATGCAATCTGAAAAGTAAATTAGGGGCAAACTAGCTGCTGGCAGAGGTCGCTGGAGAAAAGTGACAATCAGAACGTCCTTCCCGGGCCATTCCCTTTGCCTAAATGAGAGGCCATCTCCGGTTTGATGGGATTCTCTACCAGAAATCAGAGCTGTGATTACAGCTACATTTCAGAGCTGGAGGAAAATTAAGGACAGGGAATTCATACAGAACGTAGTCAGGTCACCTTCTCCCCTCCATCCCCAACGCCTCCTGTCTTCCTCTCATAAATTCATACAGAACGTGGTCAGGTCACCTTCTCCCCTCCATCCTCAACGCCTCCTGTCTTCTTCTCATAAATTCATACAGAACGTGGTCAGGTCACCTTCTCCCCTCCATCCTCAACGCCTCCTGTCTTCTTCTCATAAATTCATACAGAACGTGGTCAGGTCACCTTCTCCCCTCCATCCTCAATGCCTCCTGTCTTCTTCTCTTAAATTCATACAGAACGTGGTCGGGTCACCTTCTCCCCTCCATCCCCAACGCCTCCTGTCTTCTTCTCATAAATTCATACAGAACGTGATCAGGTCACCTTCTCCCCTCCATCTCCAACGCCTCCTGTCTTCCTCTCATAAATTCATACAGAACGTGGTCAGGTCACCTTCTCCCCTCCATCCCCAACGCCTCCTGTCTTCCTCTCATAAGGACTGTTGTGATTATCTGGGCACACCTGTATAATATAGAATAATCTCTACACCTCAAAGTTCTTAAATCTATCACTCCTGCAGTGTCCCTTTTGCCATATATTATAAAATAGCATTCACAGATTAATTCACAGGGATTAAGACATAGACGTCTCCTTCTCAGCCTATTACAAAAGCTGTATTTACAATGACCTGAATGCATGGATAAACAAATGTATGTTCAAACAATGGACTACCTTTCAGCAATAAAAGGAATTACTCTCTGACATACTGCGAACAATGATGTGACCTGGTAATAGAATTGCACTCTGGTGACAGCCGAGAAGTTTTTGAAGTGCACACTCTGTCTTCCCAGTTTTGCCCCTCACAGCTACTCCAGTCCCCTAATCGCACACATCGCACCTGCGGATTCTCAGAACCACCTTCCCAGAGAGCAGCTGGCTTGTCCTCCTCAATCCAAGAAAATGTTCGTTCATCCTGAGCAGCCACTGAGAGGAGGACCCGAACCTGAAGGTTCCAGATTCTCAAGAAAGAAGAAAGTTGACATTTCTGGGAGATGAGGAGGCTATTAATGAAAATTCAGTTAGAAAAACTATAAGAGGATTCGAAAGTTATCCATCCACTCAGAGGTGCTCTTTACGGGTAGCAAGTTGAGAAGGGAGGAGTGGAACAGCTGTACCTCCATCAACGGCATCTCCTCACTGCTCACACACACCGTTCCCCAGGGCACGTCCGTGTGGCAGGATGGAGGAAGGATCTCGGTCATTGATCTTGCCGTGGCATCCAACATCCCTGTAGGTCAGTCTCTGTGGCCTCCACACCCCTCCCTTCCTTCTCTCATCCTTTCCATTGCTTGGTCTTTTGCTTCTTCTCCTTATGCTCCTTGAGAGGTTGCTGCTACGCTGCTCTGATGCATGTAGGACTACGTAGGGCCATTCAGCCAGGACCAAGTTTCTCTGGCTCTACAAGAGGAGGCAGTTTCTGGGGTGGTAGCCTGGAAGCTAAACTGAGTCACCACAGGGAGAAGCAGCTCTGTGTGTTGGCCATCACCCCCGTATCCTCTCCCAGGCACTGGGAGGGAGAAAAGGGCAGCGTCAACCAGGGCTCCTCTCACCTGTGACTCTCACGCAGGTCACTCGGCGGTTCCCATCATTTACTCTGGTCAGGAGCCGGGTCAGAGTGGAGAGAAGGGAAAGACGTGACAAATGCTTTTGTATTATTATGATGTGGGGAAGGTCAGTAATGTATTAAAATAATTACCTGTGAGAATATCACTGTAGATCATGTGAGCATTAGGAAGATAAGGAAATGCCATGCACAACTCTAGACACAGAAGTTGAAAAATTAGATCAAATGACTCAATCCTCATAAAGCACAAGCTTACCTGACATGAAAGAGATATTTGAAAGTGCCTGAATTACTTAGGAAACCGAGTTCATAATTTAAAACCCAAAATCTCCAGACCCAAATGGCTTCACATAAGAATTTTACCAAACATTTAAAGAAGAATTAATACCACTTTCATATAGTCTTCTCCAGAAAGTAGAAATGGAGGAACACTTATTCCTAATTACTAATTGCTAATTCCTTTTCTGAAGCCAATATTACTCGGATCTCGAAATCAAATAAAATAATACAAAAATAGCTTATAAATAAAGATGTAAAAATCCTTAACAAAACATTATCAAATTATCCATTTATTTGTTTGCTTCGTTATTTATACACAATAACCACGGGATGCAAGACTAAAGAGTAACGTTACATGACTATGTCAAGCACTGGACAAAATTCAGTACCAATTAAATTCTTAAAAAAAAACTCATCAGAAAGCTGGAACTAGAAGGCAGCTCCTGTAACTTGGTAAATATCATCTACAAAATTCCACAGCTGACAGTACACTCGATAGCGAGTACAGAATGCGTCCCACTCTGTCATCAAGAGCGAGGTCAGGGTGCTCACTCCCACCATGCTCATTCCACATGCTCCTGGAACTTCTAGCCGTAAGCGTCACACAGATCAGAAAGGAGGTAATAAAACTCTCTACTTGCAAATCACATGATCACCTCAATAGAAAATCCCAAGGAATTTAAAACCCCAAAACAAAACAAACCCCCCAGAATGAATAAGTAATTTCAGCATGGTTACAAGATTAGCCATAAAAAATCAATTGCATTTCTATATACTAGCAATGGACATGTGGAAACAAAAATTTAAAAAACCACCTATAATCACCAAGAGACATGAAATACTTGGATGTAAATCTAGTAAATCATATATGCAAGTTGTATGATGATAACTACAGCATACTGATTAAACATTTAAAAAAATGTTTAAACGCATGGAGACATGCTGTGTTCCTGGATTGGAATACTCAACATAATAAAGATGTCAATTCTCCTCAAATTGGTATACAAGTTTAATGTCATTCCTAACGAAATCTCAGCAAGTTATTTTGTGGATATAGAAAAGATTGCCATAAAATGTGTATGAAAATGAAAAAAATACTAGAATAGCTGAAACACTTTTGAAAATCAGTAGGAGTCGTCATTCTGTCTGATGTTAACACCCACAATATACAGATGGTCCCCAACTTATGGCGGCTTGACCTAGGATTTTTCAGCCTCACAATGGTGCAAAACCAATACGCATTCAGTAGAAACAGCACTTCAAATTTCGAATTTGTATCTTTTCTTGTGCTAGTGATATGCCCTATGATACCATCACAGTCAGCTCCAGTCAGCCTCGAGGTCACGAGGGTAAGCAACCGACACTGATTTGTGACATCTTCCTCTTGCTAAAGCATCAGCAAGTGTAGGTGCCCTAGAGCCTTCCAGCAGCAACTCTCAAGCCACAGCAGAAGGGAGAGAGGTTGACGACCCTGGCCCTGCAGCATAACCATCGTCCAGCAATTCACTCGGGGGCAGGGCTTGGACTGTTCTTGAGGCCCAGCGCGTCCAGCTGTGCGTGCTGGTGGCGAGAACCCAGGCAGCCCTTCTGCTTTTCCTTTCAGTACGGTTCTCAATAAATTGCATGACATATTCAATACTTCATTATGAAATGGGCTTTGTGTTAGATGCTATTGCCCAAACATAAGCCTTCAGAGTGTGTTTAAGGTAGGCGAGGCTAAGCTCTGATGTGTGATACGTTAGGTGTCAACTTATGGTATTTTTAACTTATATTAGACTTATTAGGAGAAAACGCCATCATCAACTGAGGATCATCTTCATCTGTAGTAATCGAGAAAGGATGATATGAAAGTTGAAAAGCAACTTATTGGAGAGAGGAGGGTCTTTTCAGCAAGTGATGCGTGAACAATAAATAGCGTTGGGAACAAGTGAACCTCAACCTAAACCACACTCTTTATACAAAAAATTACCTGAAAGTGGATCATGGATATAATTGTAACTTGAAAAACTATAAAAATTTTAGAAAAAAAAAAACAAAGAAAAATTTTAAAACTAAGAGCTTGGTAAAGAATTCTTAAATATGGCACCAAGACCATGATCTGTTAAAAAATCAATAAATTGGACTTTATCAATATTTAAAACTTTTACTCTGCAAATGACTGTGTCAAAAGAAATACAACCTACAGGTTGTGAGAAAACTTGTGTAAAACACATACACGACCGTGGACTACTATCCAGAGTATATAAAGAACTCTCAAAACTCACTGTAAAAATAGAAACAGCTCAATTCACACGTTAGCAAAAACAGATATTTCACTGAAGACGAGGTACAAATAGAAAATAAGTCCACGAAGAGATGCCCAGTATAACTAGCCATCAGAGAAACACAAATTCAGACCCTAATGAGCTATCACTAAATACCCACCCAAAGAACAAAAATTAAAGATAGCTACAATAACACTTGCTGCTAAGGATGTGAAGAGACTCCACTTCTCATACATTGCTGGTGGGGTTATAACATGGTACTGTGGAGTAGTTTGGAAATTAAAAAAAAAACTAACATATACTTATCATATAATCCAGCAATTGCACACCTGGAGAGAGAATTGAAAACCTATGTTCACACAAAACACAGAATGCACGTGCTCATATTAGATTAATTTGCAATAGTCAAACACTGAAAACTATCGAAATGCCCTGCAATAAGATAATGGTTAAACAAATTGTGGTACATCCATACCGTTATTGAGAAATAAAGAAAAAAAAGAAAGTTTTGATCCACACACTCAGTTGAATGCCTCTCAAGGGCACAATTCTGAGTGAATAAAAGCCAATCTTTCAAGGTCACATAGAGATTCTATTTCTATAACATTCCTGAAATTATACAAGTATAGATATGGAGAAAAAACTAGTGTTGATGAGGATTCGGGATTGTGGGGGACAGGAGGCTGGATACGACGGTAAATGAATAAGAGTAAAGAGATCACAAAGAGTGACGATGGAACAAGTCTACACCTTGATTGAGTGGCAATTACACAAATCTACACACGTGACAAATGAACAGAGAACTATACACACACCATTCCAGTGTTAGTTTCCTGATTTTTATATTGTGTGTAGTTGTATAAAATCCTACCTTTGAAGAATACAGGGAAACTCTCTGGATTGTATTTTTGCCACTTCCGGTGAATCTATAATATTTCAAATTTTGTTAAAGATTAAAAATAGTCTTCTGTGAATCATTTGTTTCATGAGTCAGGTGGAGAATGATCCTCCCTAATCTTCGTGTACCTCCACGTACTTCGCTCCCTGAACAAAGGCTCTGGAATGACATTCTAAGCAAGTAACAGACCACAGTCCACAGGCCCCGTGCCCTTCCGGCATCCTCTGCGAGGAGCAGGAGACCCCAGACCAAAGAGAAGTCTGCTGCACACCGGCCACGGGCCTTCAGAGGAACGCGACACAGCACAACCGCCAGAGCCGGAGGAGGTGTCACTGCACCACAAGCAGGCTGGAGCCTGCGGGGCTGAGGAACTGCGCAGCACGCTTACATTCAGGTTGACTGGAAGGCTTCATTCGCAGGGTATTGTGTAACCCAGTGAGGTACAGCAATGGAGACTCTGTTCAAATTGAAAATAGAGAAGAGCACTGGGGTCAGAGAAAAACTTTTCATCAGAAGGAAATGATATCCTTTGGTCCATAGGAGCTGGGGGCCAGGGGATGGAACAGTGAGGACAGATGGCCTCAAACATGCAATTCTCTTTGCATTAGCAGCTTGCTAATGAGCTCATGACATTGCCGCTGTGTTTGTACAGACTGCGAATTTCTCAATATCACATATGATGTAATTAATTTTATCTGCCTGGGTCCACTTTTTTTGAGGGCATGCAAATCGCATGTCCCAGACAAAAACTCTTCTCCCTCTCCTCTTAGCCACCCCACCTCTCACATGTCCTCCACCATGTCTCTCTCCTCTCCCTCTCTTTTTCCTTTCTCCCATCTCTTGAGCTCATTCTCTTTCTTTTGCTTCCTGTCCAACCCCCTACCCCACCCCAGCTGCAGCCCTCTCTTCCCCTACCCCACCCCAGCTGCAGCCCTCTCTTCCCTCCCTCCCTTCCTCCTGTCCTGTTTCCTTCCCTTCCACTGCCCTTACTTGCTGACTGGCCCATATTCTCGAGTCCTCACTGCCTCAGCCTTCTCCCATCTGGACCTGTAGGAAACATGGTCTCGGTGCTCCCATATCTCTTATTTTATAATCGTGTACCTCAAGTCAAAGAGGAGAACCAGGAAGCTTGAAAAGCATCATGGGCATTTAGACTGGTCCTCCAGCCTGGCAGGTTCATTGCATTTAGAACTGGTAGCTGAATTGTATCTGAAGTGGCCAAAGAGAGTGTGATCTGGACACAGCCCCTCCTGCCAGCCTCGGAGAGGAGGCAATGCTGCTGGTGTCGCTCGCAGTTTCCAGTTGGTCATTTTACCTCCCTCACTTGTATGCATCACCTTGTTTAGGAAATAAAGACTGTTTCAGCTCCCACATCTAAGTCTTCTGGTTCTCTCATTCCTGCTGCAGCTGCTTGCACCACAGACCTCGTGCAGACACATGGGCCACCCTGGATAAAGGGCCAGTGTCCCTCTCACCCACAGCTGTCTGTGAGGGAGGAATCCATGACACTGGGCTCCTGACAAGGCAGTGGCCCAGCTCCCTGATTGCTCTGAAGTCAGTACTACCCATTCTCATGAAAATCACGCAGGCTCCACACGGAGCTCCTGAAAAATGTCAGTTTCCAAGGGCCTGCTGCCCACTCAGTGAATTCAACCATTCCCCACGGCTTCAGCTTCCGACAGCTGGTGCACACAGCACTGTCTTCCCTCCCACTCACTGCTGTCAGCCAAATGTTCGCAGACACAGAGGGCAATTTCAGACAGCCCCCCGGACCCTGCAGAGAAACTTAGACTTGGATAGGCCTCGTGATTAAAATTTTCACCCATGACGTCCCCATTTTATGAGGTAACTGCAGAGGCACCATGGGGCCCCTTGTACACATAGCAGGTGCCCACACAGTGATGCTGGGAGTGGAAACATCTCTTATTATTCTGAATTCAGACCCATGAAGGCTGCCTGTCTCAATTCTCTCATAGAAGGGAAGGGTGCCCAGTCAAAAGGGGCCCAGAGGCTTTCCCAGAGGGGTAAGGAAAGGCGGCAGCTCCGTGGGAAGTAACCGGACCCTGCATCCTGGTGAAGCGTCTTCCCCAACTCCACAACCGGGGCCCTGCATCCTGGCCAAGCTTCTTCCCCAACTCCACAGAGTTGCTGCTCACTCACGAATGTGATGGGTGAAAACAAGAGAAATCCATGGTTATGATTTGTGAGGTGACAGGAAAACCCAGGTCTGGACGCCACGGGAGAGGGCAGGGGAGACATGCACTGTGGCCTCCCTCAAGGTGAGCCGCACCTGGGCTCTGAAAGATGAGATGGGAAAGCCAGAGGGAGGGGGGACCCAGGCTGTGTCCAGCAGGGTGGATGGCACGTTTCAGTCCTGAGGCAGGAAAGCACTGCAACTCCAAGAAACCAAGAGCAGGCCGCGGTGGCTGAGGGCAGTGGGCAGAGCAGCGGGAGGCAGCCACGCCACATGGCCACGTTGACCGGGTTGGGGCTCGGGGCTTAATGTGTTGATGAGAAGCTACTGACAAGTCTTCAGCAAAAAATTAAATGGCATCTATGTATCTATCTAGCTATCTGTGTGTACAATATATGTATATTATATATGTATAAATGAATATTTATATTTATATAAATATAAATGAATGCATATCTATATACACACACATATATGTGTATATATAGAGAGAGAGAGACAAAGCCTCCTTCTATCACCCAGGCTCTAGTGCACTGGCAGGATCTTGGCTCACTGCAGCCTTGACCTCCTGGGTCTCAAGTGACTGTCCTGTCTCAGCCTCCCCAGTTAGCGTATATTTATAAAGGTGTCACTGGATTTTCTATGGCGAATGAATTAGAGGGAGATAAGGTTGGGATCAGCAGGGCAGTGGAGGAAGCGGAATGAATTCGAGGGAGATAAGGTTGGGATCAGGCGGCAGTGGAGGAACCAGAATGAATTTGAGGGAGATAAGGTTGGGATCAGGGGGCAGTGGAGGAACCGGAATGAATTTGAGGGAGATAAGGTTGGGATCGGCAGGGCAGTGGAGGAACCGGAATGAATTTGAGGGAGATAAGGTTGGGATCAGCAGGGCAGTGGAGGAACTGGAATGAATTAGAGGGAGATAAGGTTGGGATCGGGGGGCAGTGGAGGAACCGGAATGAATTAGAGGGAGATAAGGTTGGGATCGGGGGGCAGTGGAGGAACCAGAATGAATTGGAGGGAGATAAGGTTGGGATCGGGGGGGCAGTGGAAGAACTGTGCTTAGACTTGGTTAGATCTCACAGGGTAGCCATGATCTGCCACGAAGGATGACTGTGGCTCAGGTCCTGACAGTGGCTGTGAAGGCACAGAGAGAAGGAAGTCAATTTTGGAGGTGGAAATGACAGAAATTTCTTATGGATTAGAAGTGAGGAGAAAGGAAAAGGAGGTGTCAAAGTGACTCTTACATTTCTGATGAGCAATTTCTGGCTTCAGTTCTTACATTTCTGGCTTGGTGTGATTTTTGGAGATAATGAAGCCTGCAGTAGGAACAGATCGATGAGAGAAGGAGGACGTGGATCAAGGCTTGCATTTGTGTGCTTTACATTTGGAATGGCAGTGAGTTATTCTGGTGAGGCTGTCACACAAAGAGCCTGCAGCTCAGAAGATGGGTCTGGGCTGGGGTGAGGCTGTGGGCACTGCTGCCACATGGGTGGGCAGGGGGCTGAGATCACCCAGGGAGAGGCGAGGGTGGGGTGTGAACCTGTGCTGTCCTCCCAGAATGCTCTGCAGAGCTCCACACTTTACCTTGGAAAAGCTTATTAGCCCTCCGCCTCCTGAAACAGAATGCCAATTATTTGTCAGATCAGCATTGGTCTCAGGTCTCCAGGGCTCATCCTATAGGAACCTGCTGACCCATCTCACTCTTTCCATCTGCAGGAGAGTAAAGAGGCAAGAAACAGGATGGAATGGGACCACGACTTATCAATGCTAACAACCTGCACCTACACCTCATTTTATTAAGGAAAGGAAAAGCAGGTTTTAGAGTGACTGGGCGCATGGCTGTGTTAATCACATTTGCATATTGTGTTCTATTTCAGAAGACTGCAATGCGATAACTCACAGCAATCCATATTTATGATTTGAAAATTGCTGACTGAATAATTACACATTAAGTAACTTCTGTTTCCTTGTATATTATTGTTTCTAATTAGCAATGGGGGAAAATAAAGTCATTATTATTTATGGATACAGTTTAGGCTTGGCATTTCTAGCGGGCTTGCAGTCTTCACATCAGTCTCCAGCTCCTGCTGGGCTCCTCCGTGCAGCCTCCAGGAGCTGGCCAGCTGGGGCAGGCAGGTTCCATCCTCCCTCCTTCGCTCCTCCTCTGTGCCTCTCTTCTGAGAGTTTGCTCATGGCTGGTGCGATGGCTCACACCTGTAATCCAGCATTTTGGGAGGCTGAGGCAGGCGGATCACGAGGTCAGGAGATCAAGACCATCCAGCCTAACATGGTGAAACCCCGACTCTACTAAAAATACAAAAAAAATTAGCCAGATGTGGGGGCATGTGCCTGTAGTCCCAGCTACTCAGGAGGCTGAGGCAGGAGAATCGCTTGAACCCAGGAGGCAGAGGTTGCAGTGAGCCAAGATTGTGTCACTGCACTCCAGCCTGGGTGACAGAGTGAGACTCCATCTCAAGAAAAAAAAGTTTGTTCACATAGACCACAGGGTTCCTACATCCACGTGACCCCTGCCCCCTGTCCAACACCATCTTCATGGCCTTTGTATATAGTTTCATATGCCATAAGATGAGAATGTCCTCGTTCTGAAGCTTAATTCTCCAAAACTGTCACGTGAAACTCGGTCATCACAGCAGATCACCCCCTCCTGTGTTGGCCGTTGCTAGTCCAGATAACCGTTGCTGGAGCATTGGTTCAATAGACCTCATGGCCTTTCCAGCCCCTGCTCTTTAGGCCCATGCAGAGTAAACAATATGCATTAAGTAAAACGCAGAATTTATCTGTTTAATTAAAAAAAGCAACACCAGAGGGGCTCAGCTGGCCACACAGTGAGTAAGCCTAGCTACAGAGGCCCTGCACTGACGCAGCAGCTGCCTACCTGCCTCTCCACAGTTGCCCAGTTATGCGGCCTTTTCCTTTCAGCTAGAGCACCTCCGAGGCACGTGGCTGGAAAATTCCAGCCCGTTTGGCTGTTGCATAATAAATGTTGCACAATACACTTTACCCGGTTCAGTTTTCACTTAAATAAAATAAAGACTTTTGGCCTAAATCAATGGGTCTTCACCCGGGGGTTGCATCAAGTTCACCAATGACATTATTAATAAAACGCAGGTGTCCTGGCCTCACCACCGGAAATCAGGCCTTGATGGGTCTGAGGTGGTCCTGGGCAGTGGGAGAGCTGAAAAGTTTCATGGGAGTTTCTGATGCTCACTAAGGTTAAGACAGTTTGGTGATCTAGAAGCTTCTCACGTTTGGCTTCAAAATGGCATCACCAAGGCTGGGGGCAGACAATCCTCCAGACAAGTTAAACAGAATGTCCAAGCATGGGATTGGGCCTCACTGGTTTTTGTTTTATTTTAGCTCTCCAGGTGTTTACAACATGCTGTTAATGTCTTAACTACCATCCCACTCTAAAAGATCCTAAAATACCTTGTGATTCTGATTCTGAAAGTACAATCAAGACAATGTTTTTAAAAGAAAAAAAATCCAAATAAGTACATAACTAGAGAGCCTGTCTGATAGCAAGATCTGAGGTTCCGTTGTTCAGATGGAGAGGGAAGTTGTACAGCCTCTGGCTCTAGTCTAAGTCCCCTCAGTAGAGAAAAAAAAATCCCCAGTGTATTCCATTCCGTACTTTTGAATTCAGGCTTGCAAGAAAAGCTCCAGCGAAGAATAAAATGTTACTTTTTCTTCTGCTCCTGTGAACCCATGCAAATGTTTTCTCTAGAGAACTTATGAGGAGGAAGAATAGGTAAAAACAAGGGATTTGTATATTTCTACATTTCTGGTACAAAATACCATCAGGATGGTACCAGTGGAGACGGTATCAACAGAGGGGTCCTCTGCAGGTGTGCAGCCTGTCTTCATGGTTACTGGGTCCTCCCCCACAGCCCCGTGGAGAAGCTTTTCACGAAGGATCCCAGCCCTACGCATCCTTCGGCCTGCACTACCCTGACGCCAACAGAGAGAGACAAACTCAGATCCCTCCAGCTGGAAGTTCTGAGATAACCTGATGGATTCCTGACAGAGCCAGAGCCTCCAGGGTGAGCTTCCAGGAGTGCACATGGAATTTACAAGAAAAAAACAATTCAGTCACGCGTCGCTCCACAGCAGGGTGCATTCTGTGGAATGTGGAGATAGGTGACTTCATTGCTGTGAGAACAGCGTAAAGTGTACATTCCCACACCTCGATGGCACAGCCTGCACACCTAGGCTGAATCGTGTGGCCTGTGCTCCTGGGTTAACACCTGCACAGCACGTGACTGTACCAAATGCGGCAGGCAGCTGTAACACAATGCTACGTATTTGTGTATCTAAACATAGAGGAGGGGCCGGGCGCGGTGGCTCACGCCTGTAATCCCAGCACTCTGGGAGGCCACAGCAGGTGGATCACTTGAGGTCAGGAGTTCAAGACCAGCCTGGTCAACATGGTGAAACCCCGTCTCTACTAAAAATACAAAAAAATTACCCTGGTGTGGTGGCGGCGCCTGTAATCCCAGCTACTTGGGAGGCTGATGCAGGAGAATTGCTTGAATCTGGGAGGTGGAGGTTGCAGTGGGCCGAGATCATGCCACTCCACTCGAGCTTGGGCGACAGACCAAGACTCTGTCCCCCCCCAAAAAAATAAAAAATAAACATAGAAGAGATATAGTTAAAAAATACGGTATTATAATCCCATCCACCATTGAGGGAAACATCGTAAGTGACAGACGACTGTAACATTCAGACAAACAGGCTGTGCCTGTCATTTCTCTTCAGAAGATAAGACTCCTCCTCTAAATGTGCTCGGGCACTGGGAAGGATGTTAAAGTCATGGGGACGGGACAAGAGGCAACTGTGATACTCCTATCACCAAGCTGGAGACCAGGCTGGGCAGGAGGGTGAGGGCGGACCTGGGATCTGTCCTGGGAGCAGGAGGAAGTCCAGCTGCGGGGGGAAGGCTGCCTCTCCACGCATTCCCTGCCTCTGCAGACAACCAGGGCCCTCCACCCAGCACCCGGGTCAGTCGAGTTCTGCGTTCAGAGGCGGCGACAGCAGCAAGCACGTCCCTCTGCAAGGCTGCTGGCTTCACGGGGACATGTCCGTGTTGGTTCTCCTCTGGAAGCCGTGTCCTCCCCCCCAGCCTGTGCCCTCCTGGGCATGGGAAACAGTCAGAGAAAGGAACAGGTGAACAGAAGAGCGCTGTGCCTGTATCGGAGCTTCCAGATGGGTTTGTGGGCTGGAGTCAGTTCCCTGCCCCACCCACCCTGATCCAGGATAGGGACCCCACCGTCAGTGGTATGATTCCCAAACCAGCAGATTTTAGTTTGTACTTCAATGAAATCCAACGATGACAATTTCTGAATAATATGCATCACCAATGCCACATTATAATAATGTTTGCAGTGAATGTATCTGATTGTTTTATCTTCTACACTGGGGAAAATACACGAGAGACAAATGTCACACATCAACCAGAGCCAACTCGGGTCCCCAGAAAGACAACACAGGAGGGGCCGGGGATCGCAGCATCGCTGAGAGTGGGTTACTGGGCTTCCTGTGGATTTCAGCGGAAATCTGGGATCAGGCCTGCCCCGGTCAGGATTTTTCCCCTCTACTCTCCAGACTCAGTTTATGATGAAGCCTCCTACAGTTCCGTTTACTTGCTGAGGATGTGGCTGTGCCTCTGCCGATGACAGTCTGGCAAACAACAGCCGTTCTAGCCGGGCCGCCTTGGGGAGCGGAAACCTGTGCTGCTGTGGGCTCTGCAGAGCCTTCCCTCGACCACTGTGCCAGAGCTGCTGGCAACGGAGGCCAAGTGGCACCCCCCGGACAGCCCCGATCCTCGGTGACCAGGTGGCTCATTTGCAGTGGAGACTGGCAGGGGCTGCCCATCCCCATAGAGCCACCACGTAGCACTCTCCAAACATTGCCGTTCTCGGTGAGTTATCGTGTTACTTAATTATGAAAACATTTTTGTAATAGCCACTCATTCTGATGAGTTGGCTGCGAGCAGCGCACGGTCCTAATGGCCCATGAGACTCCTCAGACGGACCGAGCTCGCCAGCCCCGCCTCCTCCAGGTGAACAGCTGCTCCCACGTCCAAGCAGCAGGTCTCACCTGGCAGGAAAGGCCATCGACTCGTGCTTGCAGAAATGAACTATCTTCTCCTACAAAAAGCACAATGACAAGGATATGACTTCAGGCCAGATTCATGACATCAAAGCCGTTCTGATTCCACTGTGAACTGACCTCAGAAACCGATGAGCCGAGTGATCTGGGAGGAAGGAGCCTGATTGCCAGTTATTGTAGCAGCTGATGGGAAAGGGAGGCCTGGATTCTGAAGACCCCACTTTCCCTGTTTGTGATAGGAGTAAAGCACCTTTGGAGGGAAGAAGGCTTGGCTGGCCGGGCGCGGTGGCTCACTCCTGTAATCCCAGCACTTTGGAGGCCAAGGCGGGAGGATCACCTGAGGTCAGGAGTTTGAGACCAACCTGGCCAACATAGTGAAACCCCATCTCCACCAAAAATACAAAACTTAGCCAGGCGTGGTGGCGGCGCCTATAATTCCAGCTACTCAGGAGACTGAGGCAGGAGAACAGCTTGAACCCAGAGGCAGAGGTTGCAGTAAGTCAAGATTGTTACAGAAAAGTAAACCAATTATTTCAGTAAAATTAACCCTCCTCTCTGCCTCAGACGAGGCTGGAGCAGGCCAGGAGCCGTGGGAAGGGTGGATCTGAAGTCCCCTGGTGTCCCACCTGGAGTCCTTCTGAGAGTCCTGGGAAGGAGAGTGAATGCAGAGGCTGGAGACAGGCAGGGCTGGAGGTCTGAAGGCAAGGGGTTGGCATTTAGACCCAGAAAGTGTGGCTACAGCTGCTGGGCCTCAATTCCTCATCCCAGAGTGTCCCGATATCCTTCAGGCCACGGCCAGTGGGGACAAGATTCTCCTGGGCCCAGGAGCCAAGCCTCTCGGACCAGCCAGCCCGGGTGTGACCCGCGGAGTTCTAAGCCATCTTTACCGTCGGCGTCTCCCTCAGCCTCAGCTTTGACGCGGCACTCACATCCCGCAGCCTGGTCACTCTCAGCCAAATATTTTATGTGTTTTACACATTTCTCTTAAAAGGTGGCACCCACCTTCAATAGTAAAGATGTGATTTTTTAAAAGGATTATTTTTCTGCTTAATTTCTTCAAAACACATGTGATTGCTGATACCAAGAATCACAATGTGATATTGTAAGGCTTATAAGTATTTAGATGTAACACATGGAACAATTATAGCAGAATGGGAACGTGACCTTTCGTAATACCTGGCGGCACTCGGCAGGAGAGCCAGCTAAGCTGCTGCCTAAACGAGCAGTGTTAACTAAAATCCCATAAAATAATTCAGAAACAAAATAGCACATGCAGAGTATAGGCTTTTTTAAAACACAATGAAGAAACTGAGGGAAGAAATCGTAGTGACCCTGGGATCCAGCACGGCAGATTCAAGCCACACCCTCCAGGTAATGGTGAGGTGCCTGCGAGCCGCTAGGTAACGGGTGCAGGTTAATGGACCTTGGGTATCTGTGAACTTGTTACTCGAAGAATATTAACGGAAAATCAAAAAGCAAGTCAATTCAAAATTAGCTTTAATTATATTTTGAGGCAGACGCTGCCTCTCCAATCTTCCTAATGCAGATATTTCAAAACAAGAACACAATACTGATTTTTATCAAGTGTCGTTAAGAGATGTTTAAATGTCGTTTCTCATTTGATGGGCCTGTTTCAGAAGACTTGAGCAATTCATCTAAGTCACGCATGAAGATAGGAAGGAAAAGATGAAAATTTGATGTACGAGTTTGAAAATACAAAGGTCATCTGACAGTGCCCCACCACGCTGTCCCGGAAAGAGCAGCTTCCGCAGGGGGCAGGAGGAGCCAGCCCCATCGGCCATTGCTACTGCCTGCGTTATCAATGCTATTATTACCAGGTACGACACGCTGCATCCAGATACTGTGTTACAGGCCGGGAAAGGCTCGGGGCCAAACCGCAGGTTCGCCTGACGGTACACCGGGCAGATTCAGCTCAGAGGCACCGGGAATTTGACACCTGCAGGGGCAGCCCTCAGCCAGGGGCGGCAGCCGCTGGTGTGTAAATCCCCACCTCCTCTCCTTCAGGTAAACAGCTCTGGTGTCTCACTGTAAGGGTCTCAGAGGCCCCCACAGAGGAGACCCCACGGTCTACCGCAGCCTTCCACAGGACACACCCTTGGTTGGCTTTTTAAGATCAGCTTTTGTTAGTTCTGACTTTCATCTGATTGTAGACACCCGTGCACTGTAATGTGTTCTGATAAGCGCACACCTGTGCGCAACCTCATGAAAAGAGGTTGGTTAATTAGCACAAAATTACAGCTGGATAGAAGGATTAGGTTCTAGTGTTTAACGGCACAATGGGGCAACTACGGTTAACAATAATTTACTGTACTTTTCAAAAGTACCTAGAAGAGAATATTTGGGATGTTCGCAACACAAAGAAAGGATAAACGTTTAAAATGATGGAGATCCCATTTACCCTGGTTTGATCACGACAAATTGTATGCGTGTATCAAAATATCACATGTACCCCGTAAATATATACAACTGTTATACATCAATACAAAGCTATTCTTTCTAAAGAAATACAACTTATGAACACAGAAGTAAAGTATGGAATTGGAAAATCAACATTTTGAAACTTCAAATAAAATAATATCCACTGATGGGTGTTAAAACCATTAGTGGGAAAAATGACGGAATTTTATAACGGAGAGAGCAGAGAAACACCGAGCACGTGGATCGTGTTTTAATTTTTTGAAAGGAATCAGTCTTTGAGTCACGGGAAGAGAGATGCGCAGACAGCAGCCGGCTCACTGTGTGAGAGAGGAAGGTCCCAGCAACACCACGGTGGCCTCCCTGCCCTCGGAAACGGAGCCCAGTGAGCCGGTCCGGCTCTAACATCCGATTATAACAACTGCAGGCCGGAAACACGAGGTGCTTCCCTGCACCACAAAGCGGACCACCTCGAGGGGTCTGAGAACTCTGGATTCTCAAGTCCGGAATGTGAGACCATCGACGTGGAAAATGACAGCGTTTCTCCAACAAAGCAGCAACAAAGGAGAAAACAGGCGCCAGGGACCGGCCCACACGGAGAGACACTGAAGAGGCAGAAGGTCACATGCGACTGGTGGGCTTTGGGCGCTGCTGAGAAACCGGCCACAGAAAGGCACAGCTGAGACAGTCAGGGAAGCTTGAATAGGGGCTGGTAGGAGATTATGTATTTATAATTAAAATTTTCATTTAGGAATTAAAGTTTATAATCATAAATTTATAATTAAAAATTGAAGTGTTACACTGGAAAGGAGTTTATGGGGAAATATTCTTCTTAGTTAGAGACACCTGGTGATGTGCTTACAGAACAAATGGTAGAATGTTTGGGGATTTGCTTTCAAATAGCCCAGAAAAAGAAAAATGAAGGTGTCAATTAAACAGAATTTGCAAATATGGAGAATTTGGATACATTGTTGAAGCTTGGTGATAAGTACAAGAAGATTCGTTGTTCTGTTCTCCCTCTTTTTTGTGTGTATTTTTAAAATGTTACATCATACAAAGTTCAAAAAATGAAAAAAGTCCTGTTATGAGTGTACCTTGCAGAGCAGGCACCCTGTACACGTCACCGGAGGGCTGAGCATCGGGGGCTTCTGCCCTTGACCGTCCCCTGATTGGGGCCCGAGGAGTGGCCCCCTCCTAAAGGTTCCGTCCTTCTCCTGCATCCCAGGCGGCGCCCCACAATGCCCAGCCCATCCCGGGCGGCGCCCCACAATGCCCAGCCCATCCCGGGCGGCGCCCCACAATGCCCAGCCCATCCCGGGCGGCGCCCCACAATGCCCAGCCCATCCCGGGCGGCGCCCCACAATGCCCAGCCCATCCCGGGCGGCGCCCCACAATGCCCAGCCCATCCCGGGCGGCGCCCCACAATGCCCAGCCCATCCCGGGCGGCGCCCCACAATGCCCAGCCCATCCCGGGCGGCGCCCCACAATGCCCAGCCCATCCCGGGCGGCGCCCCACAATGCCCAGCCCATCCCGGGCGGCGCCCCACAATGCCCAGCCCATCCCGGGCGGTGCCCCACAATGCCCAGCCCGAGGCTGGGAGTGAGATAAGAGCCTGTGCTCGCCGCGTTCCCCGTCTCCCACTGTTCCCTGTCTCCCACTGTACTGACTGTCCAGCTTTGGAAGTGGTGGCTCAGTGCTTGTGCCATGATCATTTAGAACTCTCAGAGTTGCCTGCGGCAATGATTTGAAGCCGCTCTTCCAGGGCTAACAAGAATTCTGGACAGAAATATCGTTGTAATTAAATATTCATCAGGTTGCACTTTGACCCACTTCCTTGTAATTGAAGGCCACTTAGTATATAGTTTATTAGTATCATGATCTATAGTACATAGATGTACAGTATATAGGTCACTTTGAAGCAATCACACCATTCAATTTGGAAGTATTTTTGTTACATAGCTCTAAAAGATAGGAAGATCTTCTTTCAATTATTATTAAAAAATAAAAACACACACATGCATAAAATCGTCTATCTAAAGCATATGAAAATAAATAACACACATCAGGACAAGTTGGCCCTCAATGTGCCAGCATCTGTCTCCTAAACACAAGTGTTACGATACAGAATCACACTTCAATGGTTCCATTTAAGAAGCTTAACACTGATGTCTACTTGTTATCCATATTCATATTTTCCCAATTTTTCCAAAAATGTTAGCAAGAACTTGTCTTACAAACATAATTACTGTACCTTTACCAGACCTAAAATTGTTAACAGTAATTTATTAAAATCATCAATTATCTCATCAGTTTCATATTTTCCACATAACCTCTTTTTTTTTTTTGAGACAGAGTCTTGCTCTGTTGCCCAGGCTGGAGTTCGGTGTCGCGATCTGGGCTCACTGTAAGCTCCGCCCCCCGGGTTTACGCCATTCTCCTGCCTCAGCCTCCCGAGTAGCTGGGACTACAGGCGCCGCCACCATGCCTGGCTGATTTTTTGTATTTGTAGTAGAGACGGGGTTTCACCGTGTTAGCCAGGATGGTCTCAATCTCCTGACCTGGTGATCCAGCCCCCTCCGCCTCAGCCTCCCAAAGTGCTGGGATTACAGGTGTGAGCCACTGCGCCCGGCCCACATAACCTCTTTAATCTTCTCAAATTCTCTCTCTCCAATCCCCTCAATTTATTTGTAGAAAAAACCTGCAAATTTGTCCTGTAGTTTCTCAAAGTGTAGTTTTCTTGAGTGTTTCCTGAAGATCTGTTTTTAAAATTTATTTCTCCATCTCTGTATTTTGAAGATACTGGTAGATATAACTCAAGGCTTGAAAAATAAGATTCAGTTTTCAGTAACCCTACTTTACAGGCAATGCTAAGTACATCAGTCATGTAGCACCAAATGTCTGACTGTCCTTGATTTGGGATCTAACCAAATGTTTCCTAGTTCCATTAATTTATTAGGAAGTTGCAAAATAGTAATATTCTACATGTATCATTCCTTCACAATCTACCAACAATAACACTGTTAGGAAGGTTTCTAAAAGTTCTCATTATCTATTACATTAAATTATGCCATAGTTGTCATATATTATATTTAACCATTTTATACAATGGTTTATACAGAAAAAATTAAATGCTTCATTGGTAGTAGTTTTCAAAATAATGAAAGCATTTTGTTTATTCACAAACATCCTCCACTGGCAACAATTAGTTTTCCTAATACTCTTTTAAACATTTCATTATGAAATGATGAAGTTGAATATACTTGCTGGGTTCCATTCACTATGGTTATTACATTTAATGATGTTTAAATTGTCCCATCTTCAGCTGGTGGGAGCCTCTTAAAGCTGCCTCCCGAGTCTTTCTGACACCATCTTATTATTCTGTAGTCTCTTCCTTTCTAGTGGGACGAAATGTTTCAGGCTCAGATTGTTTCCTACCTCAGGCCTGTAATCAGCCATTTTCCCAAGGAGCCTTGGGTCCTTTTGATGATAAATGATGTGTAATGATCACAATCTGGGCGTCACAGGTTTTCATTACTACTGAATTGTCCATTGTTTCTAGCTGCCAGCAGATGGAGATAGATAATACGCATTTATAAATTATAGGGTTTTTACCTCACTTCATCAATCGTACATCTGATTCTTCTTTATCTTACGCTGAGAATCCTGGTTCTCAATGACACCACTTTAATTGATCATTTTCTTCTTATCACAAATAGTCACACGCAGCAGCCTTAAATAACAATACCAGAATTAGGAAAAAATATGACTCCTGACTACAGGTGAAAATCTGATTTCAGTTCTTTTTTTCCTTTGTTGTATTCCATGAGAGATGTGGTAAAAATGCTGAGGCTCAAAGCCTCTTGGAATAGTCCCTTCCTTCGATGCCACTATCTCAGCATCTACGACGCACATGCCACCTTTCCCATCAGCAAACCCAAGGCTCATTAAGTAAACCGCATGGAGGAGAGTGTCTGTATTTTTTTCTCCTAATCAACATCACAAGAGGAAGGATGACCATCTGTTCCTTTTGTGAGCATCAGCTGAGCTAGTGAGGCCGGGAGCTGCTGGTCCTCCGCAAGCCTTTCGAGGCCCTGGTTTTGGCTGGACAGCAGCCCTTGACTGGTCAGAGCACCTGCCCGGCAGTGGTCCCCTCTCTGAGCTACATGGGACATAGTAGCGACTTCATATATTTCTTAATGTAACTGAGGATTTTTGTTCAGAGATGTGACGTGAAAAATCGGAACATCACTTTGGAAGAGGTGAGTGTTAAATTCAAGAACCAACACGTGGAGAGATTTAGTTGGGGTTGAGGACGCAATGCCTGTTTCTGGCCAGTGGAGCCGGGCGTGGTGACTATGCTGAAAGTCTGCCGTCCACTCCTCCTGAGTGAGCACGGTCTGTATGCCATGTCCTTTAGCCTTGGTGCCTCTGAAAGCTGCAGATCTGGAGACAGGCATGGGAAAGGCCGGGATCTCAGGAATAATCCGAAGGGCAGTGGGGCAGTGGCGTAAATGGGTGGAGGAAAACACAGAGGGCTCCCCTGGCAATGCCCTGACGTGGTGAGGAGGAGCGCAGTGGGAGAGAACCAGGGTAGGCGGTGGGGAGCAGGTGCCGTCTGTCCAGGCACAGCGGGGAGAAGACCTACAAGCCACCTTCCTGCAGCATGGCAGCCTTTTTCCCACTAAGGCTGGACTCCAGGAGCGCTCCCAAAGTTGACAGGAAGGAAGAGGGCTGGCGAGGCCAAGGGGAGCCAGAGGAAGCATCAGTCTGAGATGCAGGAGGAAGGGAGGCACATGCGGGGGTCCTGAGGGACCCACTCCGGTGAGCGCTCTGGTCCACCTTGGGAGCCCCTGGACTCGGGTGAACTCGTTTTGGGAAGAGGTACCTTTTCCTCAAGGCACCTGCAGGCCCCGGCATTAAGCCGAGGTGGAGCCAAACACAGGTCCTGCTGATGCCATGGAAAGTGCCAGAGTGAACGTTTTTATCAAGGGCTGGTCTCAAGAACTTATTTCAGCCTTGGAGGAATCAACTGACTAGCACCAATGAAGGAGGTGACTAACAGGCTTCTGGTCAACCACAGGCGTGCTGTCTGACGCGCGTCCGGTCGGCCACAGGCGTGCTGTCTGATGCGTGTCCGGTCGGCCACAGGCGTGCTGTCTGATATGCGTCCGGTCGGCCACAGGCGTGCAGTCTGACGCGCGTCCGGTCGGCCACAGGCGTGCTGTCTGATATGCAGCCTGCCCTGCCCTGGGAGTGACAAAGTGAGAACCACAGCCCCCGGGAGCTGCCTCCCCCTTCCGGAGGAAAAGCCCAGCCGACCCGCCAGCATGCAGGTGGAGGGCTGAGGGCTTTCCTCCTCCCAAACGCTCCCTACCGGTCGGTTTTGTTTGGGATCACAGCCACAGATTGAATGACAACAACATCAATGATAATAACAAAACAAAGCGGTTTGAAGACTGAAGGCCCAGGCCCAAGTCCCGGGGTCTCCTTTCGTAGTTTGATCCCTTGGACTCAAGCTCCAGTTCTGCCACTGCTATCCTAGGTAAGTTCCTCTCTCTGGACCTTGACATCTGTGTTTTTAAACGGACATAATGGTAATACCCACCTTAGCAGGTCATTTCAGCTTTAAATGTGAAGTGCTGGAAAATCCTTGCTCAATGGCCTACACCTTACAGAGGCACACGGAGCTGTGGGAGTCGTTACAGTCACGTGTTCAAGACACAGAACTCACAACGGTCAGAAAAGCAGCACTGTGCCCTCCTGCCAGCAGCCTTCAGTTCATGGCTTCCTAAGGCAGCGTGAGCACTCAGGGCAGGGAACTGACAAAGTGTCTCTTAACTTACAGCCTGAATATTACAGACCCTGGCCAGGGTGCCTGTCCCCAGCCCCCGAGAGTGACACCACCCAGCCTCAGTGTGACATGATGGCGCCTGTGAGGACTGGACTCTGGGCTTCTGAAAACCTTCGCAGTGGTGAAGGCTGTCTTTGGTGGACTTGGTGAGCCATACTTTGCAGTTCAAGCCCCATTTTAGCGCCAAGGGACGCAGAATCCTTTAAGAGCACACTCACTCCTTTCTACTTGAAGATGAATTTTGAGCTGAGAAAACTCTGATCCTTTGGAAATTGAAAATAATTTATGTCCAAACCATCAATTAAAAAGGTCATAAAGCTCCATTCTATTCAGGGACTTCATTAGCATTGCTTAGGAAAAATTAAAATGAGTGTTCCAGAGGTTTTTTTTAGACTTGCAAGAATTTTCAGACTGTATAAACATCAATGGGAAAATTATATTAGTGAGTGAGCATGTTGAATACATTTGCATTTTATGAATGAAAAGTGTTTCCTGAAATTACCATCAAACTTGAAATACGAAGAAGATAAACATGTTGTCAGAGGCCCACGGGGAAGGCAGAGAGGAGGGAAGCAGTGGGAGAGCGGAGAGCTAAGCTCCCCTTAGCAACCCATTTTCCCTCTTACCTGCTAATGCTGGAAGTCAGCTGCGGTGGGTGCAAGCCATCTGGCTGGGCTGGGTGAGACTGACCTAGGTTGGGAATATGTGTAAGAAAGTGACAGAAATAAAGGACTCTCCCTTGTCCATGAAGCTGGTTTTGTCATATGGTTTTGGGGAGAAAGAGGAAAGGTGTGATTCTAAAGGCCACTCCTGTATGTAACAGATGTAAACTTCAAAAGTCTGTGTTAACTGCCACCCTGTCTGTCTTGTGGAGACCTCTGCCCCTTAAAGCTCCTGCCTACAGACCCTGCAGAGCCTTCCCCATCCTCACTGTTGTCGTTCATTGTCATCCTACCCACCCCCACACGGCGAGGGCCCTGCACCTGCTCGCTGCCTCCTCTCCACCCCAGATCCAGTGTCATTCTCGTCCTTCACCATCCACAGCACGCACATGCTCCCTGGCCCCTCATGCCTGAAGCTCCATCTCCAGGCACCTTGGCTCCCACTCCATAGAGGCTGCCCTCCCATCTCGGGGCCTATTCTGTCACAGGGACAGCTTTGGTCCGAAGACGAAGTCCCGTAGCCAACACGAACCACAAGCAGGTGTCCACCTACTCATGGGAGCTGACCGAAGCCATTCTTCCGCCTCATCACAGTTTTCAGCCCCCCAATCCTAAAACTTTTATCCTACTTATTCAGGCCATCTACTGTTGGTTTTCTTCATTATCTTCATTAGATCAAGCATTCCCATTGCCTCCTCATAATTAAGCTCAATATCCTTGCCCCACTTGATGTGCTTTGTAGTTATTTTGCTAAACTGTGGATCCTGGAAGAGCCCCACTGTCTACCTTCTTCATGACTACATGAGTGTGATCGGGAGAAAAACCTGTGAAACAGACCCCACTCCATGGTCACTACCCTAAAATAGTCGGGGAACCTGCTGCAGGTCTCGCTCAGCTCGTTCTATCACGGCTCTCGGCACCCAGTCCTGGGACCTTCCTCCTGCTTCGATTCCCAGTTTTACCACAATTGTCCTGGCCTGGAACCAGCTCGCACTGTTGCCTCTAAACTCTTGAGAAAATAAAATTTGTCAGTCAGAAATTCCCTCAGTCTCAAAGTGAGGGAAATGGATAAACAAAATTCCTACTCTTAATAAAATACAGGGAGCATAATTCCTTTTGCTAAAAGTAGCTGGAATTCTGCCAAATGCCAGACTCTGGTCTCAGCACTTAATTTTTTTTTATCTCATTAAATCATCACAACGTAGGCAGACGTTTTTTATTTTTAACTCTAGAAGAAGCCACGGCACAGAGCGGTTAAGAAATCTGCTCAGAAGGAACACTAATGGTTCCCATGGTTGGAGGGGTGGATACTGAAGATACCATTCCCCCGATTTCAGGGTATTCCAGCCCTGCCCTGGAAGGGAACGTATATAAATATCTTACAGTCATCACCTCCAGACCATACGGTTTACTGTACACACCTTTCACTTTGCCGCAAAGAGGACTAAGGAAAAGATGGTGCCCCCCGAATCCATGCCTGCTGCAGCCAACAACCGTCACAGAGCATGTCCCCTTCAGGGCCGCAGGAGCTCTGAACCTTGGGGAGTGATAGGAAGAAGGTGAGAAGCAAATCTTTAGTCGCATCACATTCGTTCAGAGAAAATAAAAATCTTACACCTAATTTTAAGATCTTGGCAAACTCTCAAAGCCTAAAATAATCCCAATAGTTCTGATGATAAGTAAGGACTAGATTGGGAACCGTCTTTGAGGGATGGAGGGGGAAGAACAGCCAGCGTTCCCTGATGAACCCAGGCCCAGTGGTGTGCTACAGCCCCGCGTCCTTTACCCGTTAAGCTCCAGCCAGGGCTTCTCACGGGCACGCACGCCAGGGAATTGACTTCCCCTTCTCTGTCCTCAATTCATACTCTGATTTTAATGCTGATGGAAAATGGAGACAAAAGAGGCATAGGAGGCATTGAAAACTAGAAGTGGGCTAGATTGGCAAACTAGGATCGTGGGCTAGCAGACTGGAAGAGCTGGGGGTCATCCCATTCACCCTGGCCATGGTACAGGCAAGGAAACTGGAGTCCAGAGAAGTCATAACTGTCCAGGTATGCACAGGGCCCAGGCTAGGACAGGTCTGGGATGCCAGGTTCACTGGCCCACCCTGCCTCCCCTACTTCAGGTTTCCATGAAAGGCTCTCCTGTTCAAAGCTGTCTCACGCTCTTGCACTGTGTGGAAACTGCGCCCGTCGCATGTTGAAGAAGAGGCCAAAGAAAGCAGCTGGATACATTCAGTCTTGATGTTGATGTCATTGATTATTGTTGTTCTCTGGCAAATGTATCCCTGAGAAACAAAAGTGGGCTTCCATAAAAGTGCACAATGCCAAGGATTGGGGCAATAATCTTTCACCACCTCAAATATAGTATTTTTAGTGGAAAGTGATATTTAGCAAGAATTCAATGCCTCTTAGAATTATCCAGGAAGGCAAGGGGATTTCCTTCCCTAAGATTCATCACTGGGAATGAGACTCCAGCCTTCATTCCCGCCTCTTCCAGGACAGGTCAGGGGGCTGGAGGTAGAGTGACCAGTCTCACAAATGCTGGAGGCCAGAGCCATCCTCTTGACAAGCAGAGTCTCCCAACCAACCTCCTAGAAGGGGGCTCTGCTAGCACAGCACGGCCTCGCTCTGTAGACCCGAGAGAATGGAACCAGCCTCCCCTCTGCTCTCCAACCAGCTCCCGCCAATCAATCACCGCCATCTCCAAGGACTGGATAAGCCCCAGTGAGAGTTTTATACTGTAATTGAACCTGCCACCCCTTGGGTCATTTACGTTATTTCTCTGTTCCCTTGTCAGGGGCCTCTAATTATTCTCTCCCTTGCTGTCTCCCCTGGAGTCAGGCCACAAATCTGGACATGCTCATTAAAGTGTCAACGAGTTGAGGAGCATGGTGCTAAGTGGGATTAATTGATGACACAGCTCTCCGCTGTCTTCCACCTGGGGTGGTGACTTCTACCAGCAGAGGAGCAATTTCTCCTGTGCCTACTTAGTCTCCACACCCAGGGAGCTTTGTCAGCGAGTTGGTCACATCTTGGCCTGGCTCTGCGAGTGGAAAAGAGGAAAGAAGAGGGTCAAAAGCAGACAGGGCCATCGCCCCGGTGTCCTGGGGGCTCTGGCACTCTGCACTGACCACAGCTGCTGCCGCTGCAGTCCCAGCACTCAAGTTCTCAGCCCGTGTTTGTTCTCTGTGGAAATCCTGCCCGTCTCCTGTTCAGTTCACATTGATTTTAAGATGATTTTTCTAAACAAAGGGGAAGCATTTCTCTGCCCTAGGATTTTGTATTCACAGAGAAGACAGAAATTTGGCCTGGGCGGGTCACATTTTTACCATAATCTGCAGCGCATTTGATCTTACTTGCAAGTGGGACGGCCACTTTTCTGTCTTCCAAGTTTGAAGTGAGGAACAAGTGAAATACGTATAAAAAATTTGAAAAATTTACTAATATTTTTTGTTTTCAGCATAAGAAACATTAATGAAAGAGTCATTTCTGAGGCAATTTTTGTCACTGTCATTTCCATTTTCTTTGATTTGTTGCATGTGGGAGTGGAATGAATGGATTCGGAGCAGAAGATCAATGAAGTCAGTGTCAGACCAAAGCAGCCGGCTGGAAAGCCACAGCACTGCTGGGCTTCTCCGCTGCACCGTGGCTGCAGTCGCCTGGTGAGTCTGTTGAGAGATGATTAGGGGTTCTGAGTGGGCCCAATCTTCTGAATCTCTAGCAGGTTCACAGGAATTGCTGAGGCTGCAGATCCAGGAACCTCCCACTGACTAGTGAAGACTGAGGAGTCTGGTTTTGAGAGTGTCCTAAACTTACCTCCAGTGGGTAAGAAATCCCCTAAAGAAAGAGAAGGAGAAAGAGGAGGAAGGGGAAGAGGAGGAGGAGGAAGAGCAGGAGAAGAGCAAAAGAGGAGGAGGAGGAGGACAAAAAAGAGTGAGGAGAAGGAGGAGGAGGGTGAAGAGGAGCCACCATTTATCAAGTGTTTCCTGTGCCCCAGACAAGGTTCTAAGTGCTTTCTTTACAATATCTCAACGAATTTTCAAACAAACCCATCAAATGAGATACTGACTCTTGAAAAAGACAATGAACCAGCTTCCATCAGTTAATGAAAAGAGAATCAGGATTTATTCTCAGGCAGTCTGAACCCAGAACCTGGGCTATTATCCATTTCATTTATTTTTCTAAAGAGGAAACATTTAAAAATAAAATAAGAGACATGGAAAATAAGAAGCTGTTGGTGATTTGACCTCTCCAAATGTGAAAAAAAAATGCTATTTAAAGCAAGCGTTACTTTAATCTTTATTATTTCTTTCTTTCTGCTGGTTTGGGGTTTTATTTGCTTTTTTCCCAGTTCCTTAGGTGTAAAGTTAGGTTACTGACTGGAGATCTTTATCTATCTATCTATCTGCATGTATGTGTACGTATGTACGCATGTATTTTGGAAAGGGAAATCAAGGTTAAAGAAGGTGGAGTCCTAATCTCATGTGACTAGTATGCTGTGCAATGAGGAAGACACCAGAGACCTCTCCACATGGACACAGAGAAAAGGCCGTGTGAGGACCCAGTGAGAAGACGGTCATCTCCCAGCAGAACAGGCCTCACCGGAAGTGACCCTGGTGGCACCTTAATCTTCAACGTCTACTCCCCAGACTGTAAGAAAAAAATACATTGTTTTTTGGTTTTCGGTGGTTGTTGTTACGGCAGCCCTAGCGGAATAACACATCATTCTTCCTCAACTTGCTTGAGTTTTATTTTTACTTCTTTTAATGTACACATTTACAACTATAGATTTTACTCTGTGCGCTGTGTTTGTTGCATCCCATAGTTCTGGCATGATTTGTTTTCATTTCTATTAAAGTATTTTGCAGTTTACCTTGTGATTCTTCTTTGAGCCACTGATTGAGAGTATTTTGTTTAATTGCTACACATTTGTGAATGTCCAGTTTTCCCTCAGTTATGTGTTTCTAGTTGCATTTAATCGTGATTGGAGAAAATCATTTGTATGAGCTCAATCTTTTTAAAACTTTATGGAGACTTGTTTGGGGCCCAATATGTAGTCTACACTGAAAAATACACCATGTACGCCTGAGAAAGTGTGTATTCTACTGTTGGTTGGAGTGCTCTGTAGCTGCCTGTTAGGTCTAATGGTTTCAAATGTTGCTCAAGTCTTCTGTTTCCTTGTTGATCCTGTCTGGTTGTTCTGTTTGTTATTGAAATGGAGTGTTAAAGTCTCCAACGATTATGTTAAAACTGCCTATTTTGTGCTTCAATTTTTGCTTCCTATATATATGCCTCTGTTGTTAGGGTCATATACGTTTATAATTGTCATAAGTTCTTATTAATTAGTCCTTTCATCAACGTATAATGTTCTTGTCTCTTGTAACAAACTTTGAATTAAAGTCCATTTTGCTTCGTCTGTTAGCATAGTTACCCTAGATTTCTTTTACTTTAATGTTTTTTATAGATGTGGTCTCACTATGCTTACCAGGCTGGCCTCAAACTCCTGGCTTGAAGCAATCCTTCCCCCTTGGCCTCACAAAGTGTTGGGATTACAGGCATGCGTCAACTTGCCTGGTTCCAAAATGTCTTCCAGTTACTTTTTGCATAGAATATTTTTTTTCATCCTATTACTTTCAACATATTTGTGGCTTTGATCTAAATTGAGTCTCTTGTAGCTAGCATATAGTTAGACAATGTTTTCTTTTTATTCATTCTGCCAGTTCTGCCTTTAATTTGAGTTTATTCCATTTACATTTTAAGTAATTACTAATAAGGCCTTGCTTCTGCCATTTTTCTATTTGTGTTCTACATGTCTTATGGATTTTGGCTCCTCGTTTCCTCCATCCTCCCTTCTTTGGTTCATACTGTTTTTTTAATAGTATGCCGTTTTTATTCTCTTCTAAATTTCATCTCTAGAGGTTTTCATTATTTTCTTTGTGGTTACCTTGGGGTTGCAGTGAATTACCTCTAATGATCTACTTTGGATTAACAGAACATAGCCTCAAAGTATATAAAACTGGCTTCTACACACCTGTGTATGTCACCCCTTATGTGGGTAATGTCACAAGTGGCAATGTATAGCATGCCACTTGTGACATTACAATGTCACAAATATTGATATCACAAGTAATGATAATGTATATCATTGTACATTTATGCCAATTTGCAACGATTACATTATGTTTGCTTTCTTTAAATTACAAAGAACAAAAGGGATTACGAACCAAAATTAAATATGGCTCTTATGTTTATCTATGTAGTTATCTTCACAGATGATCTTTATTTCTTCATATGGCTTCATAATACTTTCCATTCAATTCAGCCCAAAGGACTCTCTAGCATGCTCTAGAATTTCTTGGAGGGCAGGCCTACCAGTGATTCTCTCTCTTGGCCTCTGTTTATTTGAGATGGCAATAGCTTGATTATCTCCTTCTTCTCCTTCTTCTCCTTCTTCTCCTTCTTCTTCTCCTTCTCCTCCTTCTCCTTCACCTTCTTCTTCTTCTTTTTCTTCTTCCTCCTCCTCCTCCTCTTCTTCTTCCTCTTCTTTCTTCTTTCTCTTCCTCTTCCTGTTCTTCTTCCTCTTCTTTTGATAACAGCACGAGGTGATACTGGAAAAGTCTGTGGGCAGCACATAATACTAAATAGATTGCTTCTTGAGGGTGTTCACTTTTTAAAATAATGAGTTATGTGGTAAGAATGTTACATTCCTGCATGAATTTTTATAAAGAGAGAATTTGGGGTTGATGCTTTTTTGTTGTTTTTCTATACGCACTTTGAATATGGCATCCCAAGGGCCCCGACCTCTGTGTTTTATAATGAAAAATTAGTTGTTTATCATATTGAGGATCCCTTGCATATGACAAGTCTTTTTTATTGTCTTAGCTCTTGACAGCTTGAGCATAGTTTGCCTAGGTGTGGATCTTTTTATGTTTTATTCTGCTTCGAGGTTGTTGATCTTCTTGAATGTGGGGAATCGTGTCCTTCATTTAGTTTTGGAAGTTGCTGGCCATTGTTACTTCAAATATTTTTCTGCCCCATGTTTTTCCTTCTCTTCCTCCTAGACCTACCATTATGAATAGAATGGTTGCTACACATGCCTCTTTCACCTCGGTCATTGTTCTTTATTCCTTTCCTTTTTGATTCTCAGCCTGGATAACATCAATTGACCTGCCTTTAAGTTTGTTGATTCTACTACCTGCCTGCTCACATCGCTGTTGAATATTCCATTTCACTGATTGTAATTTGCAGCTCCAGAATTTTGTCTATCGTATGTATGTGTGTGTGTGTATGTATGTGTACGTGTGTATGTATGTGTATGTGTGTATGTGTGTGTATGTATGAGTGTGTATGTATGTATGTGTGCATGTATGTGTATGTATGTATGTATGTATGTGTATGTGTGTATGTATGTGTGTATGTATATGCGTGTATGTGTGTATGTGTGTATGTGTATGTATGTATGTGTGTATGTATGTGTATGCATGTATGTGCATGTGTGTATGTATGTATATGTGTGTATGTATGTGTGTATGTGTGTGCATGCATGTAGGTATGTGTGTGCATGTGTATGTATGTGTGTATGTATGTGTATGTATGTATAAGTGTATGCGTGTGTATGTATGTGTGTATGTGAATGTGCATGTATGTATGTATGTGTGTATGTATATGTATGTATGTGTATGTGTGTATGTATGTGTGCATGTATATGCATGCATGTGTGTATGTGTATGTATGTATGTGTGTATGTATGTGTGTGTATGTATGTGTGTATATGTATGTGCATGTGTGTATGTATGTATATGTGTGTATGTGTGTGTATGTATGTGTGTGTATGTATGTGCATGCATGTATGTGTAAGTGTATGCGTGTGTATGTATATGTATGTATGTGTAAGTGTGTATGTATATGTGTATGTATGTATGTGTATGTATGTGTATGTATGTATGTGTATGTGCATGTATGTATGTGTGTGTATGTATGTGTGTGTATGTATGTGTATGTATGTATGTGTATGTATGTATGTATGTATTTTGAGACAGGGCCTGGCTTTGTCACTCAGGCTGAAGTGTAGTGGCATGATCATGGCTCTCTTCAGCCTCAAACTCCTAGGGTCAAGTGATCCTCCCAGCTCAGCCTCCTGAGTGACTGGGACCACAAGCAGGTGCCACCATACCTGGCTAATTTATTTTCATTTTTTATAGAGACCAACTCTCTCTATGTTGCTCAGGCTGATCTTGAACTTCTGGGTTCAAATGTTCCTCTCACCTCAGCCTCCCAAAGTATTAGAATTACAGGCATGAGCCACTGCACCCAGGCAATTCCAGAATTTCTAATCCTTTTCTAAATTTACTTTAGGTTGTTATAGATACATAATAGTTGTACATATTTATACAGTGCATGTGATGTTTTGTTATATGCATGGAATTTGTAGTGATCAAGTAAGGGTATTTAGGATATCCATTACCTTGAGTATTTATTATTTCTGGATTGGTAACATTTCTCCTCCTTTTGCTGGCTATTCTGAAATATACAATACACTGTGCTTAACTATAGTTACCCTGCTCTTTCTATTGAAAATTAGAACTTACTCCTTCTAACAGTATGTCTGTACCTAGTAACCAGTCCCTCTTTACTCTCCCCGCTCCCCACCCATCCACACACACAAACATACACCCTTTCCAGCCTCTGTTATCTATTATTCTACTCTCTACCTCCATGACACCAACTTTTAAAGCTCCCATATATTAATGAGACCATGTGATATTTGTCTTTCTGGGTCTGGCTTATTTCACTTAACATAATGACCTCCAGCTTCATCCAACTTGCTGTGAATGACAAGATTTCACTCTTTCTTATGACCAAATAGTATTCCATTGTGTATATGTGCCACATTTTTATTCATTCATCCATTAATGAGCACTGAGAGTCCATATTTTTCCCTATTGTGAATAGTGCTGCAATAAACATGGGGGTGCAGGTTACAATCAGTGACGATACCGATCATTACTGATTGTTTTTTCCTTTGGAAAATGCACAGTGTAAGATTGCTAGATCACGTGGTAGTTCTATTTTTAGTTTTCTGAGAAATCTCTGTACTGTTTTCCACAGTCGCTGTACTAACTTACGTTCACACTAGCAGTGCATGAGAGTTCTCTTTTCGCACATCCTCATCAACATCTGTCACTTTTTGTCTTTTTGATAGTAGCCATTTGAATAGGGGTGAGATCATATCTCAGAGTGGCTTTACTTAGTAATTCTCTGATGATCAGTGATGTTGACCATTTTGTCACAGGCCTCTTTGCTATTTGTTTGCTTTTCAGAAATGCCTGCTCAGATCATTTGCCCACTTTTAAATTGTATTATTTGTTTTTGGCTATAGAGTTGTTTGAGTTCCTTATAGACTCTGGATATTTGTCCCATATTGAATAGTTTCCAAATATTTTCTCTTATTCAGTTTGTTTGTTCTTCACTCTGTTGATTGTCTCCTGTGCTTGGCTTTTTAGTTTAAAATAGTCCCACTTGTCCATTTTCCTTTTTGTTGCCTGTATTTTTAAGGTCTTAGCCATAAATTATTTGCCTAGACCAATGTCCTAGGGTGCTTCCCTCATTCTTTTTCTAGTAATTTCATAGTTAGGGGTCTTGCGTGTAATCTTTTTATCCATGTGGGTTTGATTTTTGTATATGGTGAGAGATAGGAATTTTAGCTTTATTCTCGTGCACAGGGATATCCAGTTTTCCCAGCAACATTTATTGACACGGGTTTTCTTCCCTAATGTGTGTTCTTGGTTCTGTGTCAAAAATCAGTTGGCTCTAAATATGCAGACTTATTTCTAGGATCTGTATTCCATTTTATTTATCTACATGTACGTTATTATACCAACACCATGCTGCTTTGTAATGTATTTTGAACAGATTTTGATGCCTCCAGCTTCACTCTCTTTCATCAGGATTGCTTTGGCTGTTTGGTTTGTTTAATTCCATGTACATTTTAGGATTGTAGTTTTATTGCATCTGTGAAAAATATTAAATGTATATTTATAGGGATTTGGGTGTAATTGTAGATTGCTTTGGGTAGTATGGTTATTTTAATGATAGTAATTTTTGCAATCCATTAGCCTGGGGTATCTTTACATTCATTTGTATCCTCCATGACTTCTTTTAACAGTGTTTTGTGGTTTTCCTTGTAGAGATCTACCTCAACTGGAAGGAATCTTTCTCTGCACTGGGCTGCCTGGAGTCAGGGGAAGAGTGACACTGGACACTCCCGTGGCTGCCACAGCCGGCAGTAGCCTGGCTCACACCCAGAGCCCGTGGCCTCCCACACCATTGCAGTGCTGGGACTTGCCCAAGGCCCACATTCACTGCTGCCTGATTGCTGCTGATGTTTATTCAAGGCCTGAGGCCACGGTAGTCAGCAGGTGGTGAAGCCTGCCTGGACTCAGGTCTGGGTTTGTCCCATCGGGGCAGCAGATTCTCTTCTGGCCCAAGGTGGTTATAGAAACTGCGTCTGAGAACAGCAGCTTGGAATTGGAGGCTTTGGGCTTCTTCCTGGTGCTTTATTTCACTCTGGCTGAGCTGGTTCCTGTTGCGAGACAAAGTCCCCAAGAAGAAGCAGTTTGTCTCTCAAGCTGCGTTGCCTGGAATTTGGGAGAAGTGATGCAGGCACTTTTGTGACCACCACAGCTGGCATTTTACTGGGTTGTATTCCAAGCCTACAGGCTCTGACAGTAGCACAGCATGGGACTGACTCAAGGGCCACAACCTCTATGGCTTGGCTGCCACTGAAATCCATTCAGGGCCCCAGGCCTCTTTAGTCAGCCGGTGGTAAAGCAGGACAGGACTCGGTTTCTTCCTGACTGGGCAGTGGGTTCCCCTCTGGCCCGGGGCTCACCTAAATGCCCCTCCTGTGGGCATCAGTGGAGTCTGGCCTGGTGGTCTGTTCCACCGTGACAAGGAGCACTGAGTTCTAATGCAAAGGCCCATCCTCTCCTCGCTCTCCCTCACCCAGGCACACAGACCTTTTCCTCCCTGATGCACTGCCTGGGGCTGGGGGGGATGGTGTCGACAATGAGAGACTGCCTCCCTGCCCACTTCAATACATCGTTCCCTGTTATGCTAAAACTAGATACTGCGACCTCTCACCTGGTATCACGAAGGGGCTTCCTTGCATGGGTAGTGGTTCGATTCGATGTTCTTGCAGGATGGTCGTTGGAGAGCTCCATTCAGCCACCTTTCTCTCTTTTACATTGTGCCATTTTTCCTAATCAATTCTTTCAATTTTATGTCTCTTTATTGATGTTCGCTATTTGTTCATGCGTTATTCTAGTCATGTCCTTTAGTTATTTGTCTACAGTTTCCTTTAATTCTTTGAGCACATTTAAGACTTCTGACTCAAAAACTATTTAGAAAGCCCAATATCTGTGCTTTCTCAGGGATAGTTTCTATTTCGTTTTCTTTTCCTGTAAATTGACCATATTTTCTTGCTTCTTTGCATGCCTCATAATTACGGTTTTGAAAATTAACATTTTGAATATCATAATATGATAACAATATAAATCAGCTTTTTCCCTCTATAGAGTATGTTATTGCTTGCTTGCTATAAGCAATGAAGGCCCGCCCGCGCTGCGCCACGTCCCACAGCGTGTGGTGTGGTCCGGGTTCTGGATGCTGGCTGTGCTGACAGGTGTGCAGTGGTGTCTCGTCGGTTTCCTGTGAGTTCCCTACCGCACGATAGTGAGCGTTGTTTCACGTGTGTATTTGCCACCCGCAGATCTTCCTCGCTACTTTCTGCTCAGATTGCTTGTCCATTTTTAAAATCATTCAGTTTTCTTATCATTCAGTTCTAGGAGTTCCTTGTGTATTTTGGATACCGGTCCTTTATCAGGTGTATGTTTTACAAAGTCTTGTCTCCCACTTTGTGGCTTATTTCATATGTTCTTTCACCACTAATGTATTCTGCTTGTGAAGTGTCTATTTAAATATTTTGTCCACTTTTCACTGGGTTGTTTGTCTTTTTATTATTGACTTGTAGTTCTTTCAATATTCTGGCCACCAGTTCTTTGTCAGGCTGCATTTTGTGAGTATTTTGTCCTTTTTTGTTATTTACCTATGCATTTTCAGAATATTTGCTTAATGGGCAACATTTTTCATTTAATCAAGGTAAATTTATTATTTAAACATATATTCTTTTCTGTGTCCTCTCTAAAAAATATTTACTACCACCAAGTCTCAGAAATGTTTCCTAATAGCTTGAAAAATCTCTAAAAGCTCTATGATCTAATTCTGACATTTAGATCCGTGCTCTGTCTTGAATCGGTTTCTGTACACAGTGCGAGGTAGGAGGGCAGAGAACAAAATCGTGAGACACTCGGGTGAAAGACCGTCCCAGGCAGAGCGTGGTGAGGGCACAGAGAGGCAAAGCGGCAGGACGACTTCACGAAAGTGACTCCAGCTGAGCCTTCGAGAAAGAAAACTGCAGTCAGCAGATCACAGGGAAAGGACATTGTGGGAGGAAAAAGCACCAGATGCAAACGCGTGGAGAATTAAAATGCCTAAGTGTGGCGAAGGAACTTCTAACAGTGTAGTCAACCAAAACGTGTGTGTTTGGTGAGGCGAGGAGGAAGGGTCGTATTTGAGGCAGCGTTTCAAGGGTATTGGAAGAGTTGGACTGCACTCCCAAGACCGTCATCCTTCCCTTACCTAAGCTGCCACCCCACCACCACGCTAGTCTCTTACTTCCAGCCTCATCTTTCCACCAGGAATTTGCCATTTCAGCTAAGCTTTAGCCACAACAGGTCCCTTTCCCCTTTGGCTCATGATGTCACCCATCCTCCTCCATGCCTCCCCTGGGATTCCCAGAGAAGTTTCAGGCCCCAGGCAGGAAACTCCCCACCCGCCCAAGACCAGCACCGGAAAAGGCCTCACCCATCTCTCACCTCAGGACCGTGGTGATCTAGAAGTGAAAGAAACTGAATACATTGGGAGTTAATGCAATGTCTTCACAGATTAATTGGCTGTCTGAAGAAAATCGAGTGTGTTCTTTTGTTGCTGGTGAAGCACAGCAGAGGTGAACACTTCATGTGTGCAAAAAACAAGATATTCCACCATCTCTTAATTTGCAAAGCTTTAAAAACTGTACAGGAATAGATAGCAGGCATGCTACGTGCTGCCAACAGATTTAGTATTCATTTTGAATGATTTGTATGAAATTCAAGGCCTTCCTGTACATTTTTCATAATTTATTTCATTGAATTGCTTTTTACTTGCCTTAAGTATATTTATATCATTGCAGCGAGATCATTGGAGAAGCTGCTCTGTAATATGTGAGATAGATCTTTTCTGCAATGCTAATGCCACTTCAAGAGCCAGAGTAGTGAGGGACAGAGAGGGAGGGAGAAAGTGGAAAGGGTGCCGGAGGGAGCGGGGGTAAGGGACACTGAAAGCTGGTCATTCAAAAGGGGGAAAAGGGGGAAATTTGCAGGGACCGTCATCAGCTTTTCCAAACTGGGGCACATGTTTGTTCTGCTTGTTCTGTGGGGTGCTTTGCACAGTGTCAGGCACATTGGTGGACTTAGCTGAGTGCAGGCGTTGGGGCAGAGGAGACACGGAAGTAGAGGCAGAGCTGAAGCCCAATCCAGGGAGGAGAAGAGGGGCCACGGTGAAGTGGGATGGAGAACAGAGAAGGCACAGAAACAAAGCAGAACAAGCAATAGACAGAAGAGGGCAGGGAAGAATGGAAAAGGGGATGAAAAAACAGGTCCCCAGAGACTGGGGCTGTGGCCAAGCCCCTTGGGTCTTCACAGGCCACCTGATTAGAACACACCAACCTCAGGACCCAGGGAGGCCTGGGACTCTCACCCCCTCCGTTAGCTTGGAGGAACTCTGCTCATGCGGAGCGCGTCCTTGCCCTGCACAGCTCTGAGTCCACGGAGATCCTGCACCTTGAACCTGCCCAAAGGGACCTCAGACAAGACCACAGACCTCCCACCTCAACAGCAGGTGTCTGTCCCCTGAACTGTGACTGTGAGACAGGCACAGTCCTGCTCTGGGGAGGCAGGAAGCCAACTCATGGGGATCACACCCCATCTCCAACTCAATTCAGCGCAACAAACCCCAGTAGATCTCCCGGGGGTCAAGACCTGTGCTGGACGCAGCAGGGAAGGGAGAAGGCCTTCCTGCACAGTGCGGCCTGCAGCAGGACGAGGATGAGCATTGAAGCATCTCGTCATGGACCAAACACTGCTCTAGGTGCTTCCCAGCATCACCTAACCTGCAGAACCACTTGAAACAGGACACATTATCCCAGTTTCCACAGGTAGGTAAACTAAGCTCAGAACTTCTGCATAACATGCCTAAGCCACAAGGGACGGCGTATAGATTAAGACACATACCTGAATGGATAGAACACAATGCAATGCCTCACCCATACCTCATCCTTCTTTGTAGCCCCATGTCCAGTACGATGTCTGCAAAATTGCAAGATGCTGAGTATGTATTGAGTGAATGAGTAAAGTGGCTGCCCACAGTATTTAAGATGAAAGGAGATCAGATTTGGTTTCAGAGAACAGAGAAGATGTCATGGCATTAGTGACGCTGGGGTGTTCCTTTAAGGATGTGAGGACTGTGGTGAGCAGGGATGGTTATGAGGGCAGAGAGGAGAAACCTCTGAGTGCAGGAAAGATTCGAGCTTTTGTCCAACATAATTCCCCATGCCGAGCGTCTGTCTTGTCCAGGTCAGTCTCATTTGTCTTTTCAAACTGCGCGACAGATGACATTTATCAGCCGTTTTGTGCAGCCTATTTTAGATAAAAACAAGATGAATACAGAGAGTGCACATTTATTTAATTGTGGATGACATAGCCTATTATGGGTCACTAATAGATTGGATCACAAAATAAAGATTCAAAAATAATTCAGAAAACATAGGCCTAAGTTAATAAAACTGACATCCACAGGGATAAATGTAGAGTCGGTTATCGAACACACGCTGTGGAGGGCACCAGGGTTTCAGGACCCATGCTCGTGTCTGGGGTCGAGAGAAGCTGATATTTGAGCTGAGCTGCCAAGAAACAAACAGTTTTTTTCTGAGAGAGAAGAGATGCCATGAGCCAAGTTGTGGAGGCACAGACAGAGCTGCTGGGGGAAGATGGAGCAGTTGATCGACTTGTATAAATGTGCACTGAACGTCAGCCTTGTGTCAGGCAAGGGCGGCCTGCTAGGAGCACGGCCCTGAGCAAGAGGACCTCAGGTTTTGAGAACAGGTCGGTGTTAATGGCTGTAAAGTAACAGAGGATCAGATTGAATGCAGCGTGGACCGGGCTTACATTAAACAAAGACAGGGCTCAGGGGAGCCACCACAAGCCCGGCTCCCAGGCTGCTCAAGGAACCGCTCAGTCCTGGCAAACCAGGATAACGAGTCACCCTGGCAGAGGAGCCTTCTCAGAGGAGGTGAAAACCCAACAGACACCTCATTGATGGAGCAGGTCAGCTCAGTCGTCCGACCGCTGTGGGCAGCTGCGGGCCGAGGGGCGCGCTGCCCACGGCCGTTCCCACCTCTCAGGAGACCCCGGACTCCCCCCTGCAGGCCTGGGAGCCTCACCCTCGGCCTGGCCGGGAGAGGGGTCGTGATGAGGATCAACAGGAGCAAGGCTGTGGCCGGGACAGGGCACTGCTCCGAGGCCCGCCCTGCAGGCAGGAGCCACCAGCTTTCTCCTTCCTTCCTGCACTTTCTCTGGGCCCCGGTCGCAGGGACCCCGTGGAGCCTGGCTCTGGCGCGCCCTCCTTTCTCCCCGCGGCCCCTGGCGGGCTTCTGGGGGCTGTGGCTCCTCCCAGGCCCAGGACAGCCCACCCGCCCCAGTCCCCACCCGCCAGCTGCGCAGCCCCCGCCGCCTCCGCCGTCTCCTTCCAGGGAGTTTCCTGCACCGCACGGGGCGGGATCCGAGGCCTGGAACCGCGCAGAGGCGAGGCGCGCACCCCCGGCTGCCGTCCCGCTCCGCACTGGAAGGAAAACCAGGCGGCAGCGCGGCCTGGCTCAGGCTCCTTCCGAGGCTCTCCGCCGCCTTCACGACCCAGCCCCGACCCGAACCCCCCGCCCTCCCTTTCCGGCCTCGTTCCCACTCCCTGAACCTCCCCCAGTCCGCACCCCGGGCTGCTCTGTGCGCTTCCAGCCCTTCCTTCACTCTCCTGCCTTGGACGCAAATCCACCCCCAGCCTCTGCAGGCCGCGCCGTCTCCTCCACCGGGACTCGGCCCAGACGCGCCGCCTGAACCAGGCCCCGGGCGGAGGCTGCGCTCCGGGTTCGGGTCTCGCTTTGCCCGAGCGCCTCCGACCCCCGCGGCGCCGACGCTCGTCTGCCGCTAGAGGGCGCTAGAGGGCGCGCCCCCCCCCCCCCCCCCCCCCCCCCCCCCGTTTCCACCGGGCCCAGCGCCGCGCACCGCAGCCCGCAGGAGAGGCTCGGAGGGTCCGCCGGAGGCGGGAGGACCCTGTTCCCGGAGGCGGGAGGACTCTCTTCCCCGGAGGCGGGAGGACCCTGTTCCCGGAGGCGGGAGGACCCTGTTCCCGGAGGCGGGAGGACTCTCTTCCCGGAGGCGGGAGGACCCTGTTCCCGGAGGCGGGACTGTCTTCCCCGGAGGCGGGAGGACTCTGTTCCCCGGAGGCGGGAGGACCCTGTTCCCGGAGGCGGGAGGACCCTGTTCCCCGGAGGCGGGAGGACCCTGTTCCCGGAGGCGGGAGGACCCTGTTCCCGGAGGCGGGAGGACCCTGTTCCCCGGAGGCGGGAGGACCCTGTTCCCGGAGGCGGGAGGACCCTGTTCCCGGAGGCGGGAGGACCCTGTTCCCGGAGGCGGGAGGACCCTGTTCCCCGGAGGCGGGAGGACCCTGTTCCCGGAGGCGGGAGGACCCTGTTCCCGGAGGCGGGAGGACCCTGTTCCCCGGAGGCGGGAGGACCCTGTTCCCGGAGGCGGGAGGGGAGGACTCTCTTCCCCGGCTCGCAGGCTCCCTCCTGCTGTTCCTTCCTGCGGCACACTTTGCTCCTCCCCCGGAGCTCACGTTCTCGCTTCCTAGGCCACACGCCCAGCCCCTGCGTTCCCGCCTCGCCAGCTCCTGCCGCCCTGGGCTGCCGCAGCAGGAGCAGCCTGTTCCCTGTGCATTTATCTACAAAGTGTTGTTTGCATTTGTCTCCATGCTGCGCTGCGAGCTCCCCCAGGGAAGGGACATCTCGTTCATCTTTGCACGCTCAGCTCTATGCGTAGTGCCCGGCAAGGAGCAGGAACTCCGTGTGTCTTCGCTAAATGACTAGGTGGGAAGAATTCTGTGCAAGTAGCCAAGCGCCACCCACTGCAATTATTGGGAGGAAGAACCACCTTTCATGTTGTTCAGAATGAAAATGAACATACTCAAAAGCCTATCCGCATAGCTTTAGGAGCTAGCTAGAGGTGGACCAAAAAATTAAGGAAATTCATCCACTCATCTCTTAGATAGCTTCCACTGCAAAAACATGATTAGCACCTGATAAATATAAAATTGAGAGCTTTTGGATAATGCAGTACTGACACCGGATGCTGAGGGAGGAAAACGAACTAAATCTTAGCACAGTCACTTCCTGGCTGGAGGAAAAGACAGCAGAAAGCATGACCCAAATTAGATTGCAGATTTTTCTGTTAAAAATATCGCATGCCCTAGAAGAAACAGCTACATATGTCACTGCATGGGCTTGTTCCGGGGCAAGGAGATGGACAAGGGCCCTGTCTCCCAAGTTTGAACACTTGACCTCTCCCCCTGCCCGCTGGAGGTCACAGTGACTGTGGTAACTGAGCCCAGCCGCAGACAAAAGAACCGCAGGACTTGGCTGCCGCACTCCGGAGGGAAGAATGAATCAGCAAAGATGACGGCCTCTGTGACCTCCGTCTCCTTCTTTTAGGTGAATTCCCAACGCTCTGATACGTAGGTGTAGCGGAAAGCCCTGAGCGTCCATGATGCTTGACGTTCAGCATCACGGGTTTAGGCAGACACACTCTGGAATTCTGCCCTGCAGCCTGAGGAGAACTTCCCACGCAGGGCAAACAGGGCACACAGGGGTGCACAGGGCACACGGGGCACATGGGGGCACGCCCGGTCACACAGGGACACACAGAGGACACAGGGGCACACAGGAGCACACAAGGGACATTGGGGAACATGGGCGTACAAGGGACACAGGGCACACAGGGGACACAGGGACACACAGGGCACACAGGGGACACAGGGACACACAGGACACACAGGGACACACAGGGGACACACAGGGGACACACAGGGGACACAGGGACACACAGGGACACAGGGGCACACAGGACACACAGGGCACACAGGGCACACAGGGCACACAGGGACACACAGGGGACACAAGGGACACAGGGACACACAGGGGACACACAGGACACACAGGGGACACAGGGGACACAGGGACACACAGGGCACACGGGGACACAGGGGACACAGGGTCACACAGGCACACAGGGCCACCCTGAGGCAGGCTCCGAGGGATGCGAGGCCAGGCCCTCCATGGCCCTCACTGTCCTGGCTGTGCCATGCAGGGTTGCTGGCATCCTGACCAGGTGAGGAAGCCTGTGGTGCAGGGGACAGTCCCTGCCTGGGGCAGGAGAGCCGGCTCCACTGGTGCTCCCGGGCCCGATGGTTGTGGACCTCAGTCCACACTCTGCACTGGCCAAGGCCCCTCCCCACCCTGCGTGTGTCTGAAGCAGGAGTAGAGCTGCAGTGGGGGAAGGACGGGCCCGCAGTGCCAGGGAAGACTTATTGAGACGTTACTGTCTGCCACGCACTGTGCCAAGCAATTCACTTGATTTAATCCTCACGACAATCCAGGGAAGTGGGTGTGATTATTATCTTCATTTTATATCCGAGGAGACCGGATGCTGGAGAAGCTATGCAGCTATGCAGCTCACTCAGTCATCCATCTAGTGAGGGGTGGTCGAGTGGGATGTGAGTGTCAGGTCTGTGTGGCTCTGAAGCCCTGCCTTGAACCCCCACTGGCGTGGCCTTGTGGAGGACGGTGGTACCGAGAGCACCTGGCCATGCTGGGCCCCTTCTACTCCCACAGCTGGGGGGTGGCCCCAGCCTGGGCACATGCCAAGGCTCCTAGCCACTCTGACACGTCTGTGGCAGGATGTCTAGGCTGCTTTGTACTCCTCTTTACACACCCTTGAACCCAGTGAAATCTGACCCTTCGAGATCTCTGAGTCAGTCATTCATTCACTCAACAACTAATTACTGATCATCTCCTGGGTTCTGGGATGGAGAACTGCTGATTACTGAAAACCAAAAAGGTTTCCAGGAGACACGCAAACATTAATGCGCGCAGAGGAAAGCAGGAGGCGTTAATGATCACGTGGCTCGGCCACCGTCAGGCCCTCTTGTCGGGTCACCTTCACTGCACATCTGGGAGAGGTGGGGACTTTGCAATGAACTGACTAGAGTAAGTACCAATTGAAGCATTAGGGGGACATAGCGTTGACAGCTTGCAGCTTGCTTGCTCCCAGAGTGAGCAGTAAGTTAGGCATTGCTGTGCTGCCGAAATGCTGTGCCCAGAGTCTGCTGGGCCACAGGTGACCCAAAGAGCAGAGAACTGGGGCCTGGGACTCCATGGGACCAGGCCAGAGGCAGGTCTGCAAGAGGGGTCGGTCTCACGAGAAGGAAGTGGTTTAACTCCTCTCAGATCTCACTCAGATCTCACTATCCTCAAGTGAGGACTTTATTTCTTAGTCCTTAAGTGTTTTACTTAGGTTGACTTGACTGTTTTATCAAACAACTCTGCTTGTCGGTGGTTTAATACAATGGAAGTTCGTTAGTCCCTCTCCATATTCGCCATTCGCCTGTAACAACTAACTACAAATTTAGTTGTGCCTAAAACACAACTTTATTATCAAGTTACAGAGGCCAGAAGCCTCACATGGGTCTTGCTGGGCTACAGTCAAGGTGTCTGCCGAGCTGGCTCCTCTCGGAGGCTCCAGGAGATCCCATTACTTTGCCTTTTCCAGCTGTTAGATGCTGCCACAGGCCTTGGCTTGTGGCCCCTTTCTTTCCTTCATGAAGAAAGGGAGGAAGGGAGGGAGGGAGGAAGGAGGGAAGGAAAGAGAAAAGAAGAAGGGAGGGAGAAAGAAAGGAAGGATGGAAAGAAGGAGGAAGGAGGGAAGGAGGGATGGAAGGAACAAAGGAAGGAGGGAGGAAGGGAGGGCAGGCAAAAAGGAAAATAAACATTATAAATAAAAATTTAGTTTTATAGCAGTAAGTATATTTAGAGCAGAGAATCACAACTAATTACTAATTTAAGAAAACTGGCCAAGAAACTTCATAAAACCAAGAAAATAACATTACTTAAGTTAATCAAGTATCTGACACAATTCTATAATTCCTTTTTACTAACGTTTTTGATTGTTGGGCTAAATACTCTTTGATTACTTAATCCTACAGCAATGATTTTGTAAAATAATTTTCCACAAGGACAGAAGATGATATACTCCTTGCTCTAGCATGGTTAATTTACTTACTTTTTGGAGTCTGATAAATTCATTATTACTAAATGACGTACATTTTTCAGATTGCTGTGAAATTAGAGGAAGCCTCCATCACCTTCCTGCCATGCACGGGCCGAGCGCTGTGCAGTGCCGGGTCCTCAGTCCCACCGGAGTGGGTGGCACACACCTGCCGGTTTCTCATGGGTGCCCTCGCTTTGCAATTTGTTTTATGTGATCTTTGTTGATAGCAACATACCTAGTCAACATACTCAGTCAACTCATATTTATGCTCTTCCCCCAAATGGTTCTTAACTAACGATCTCACAATCTAAGAGTTTCTCTATCATTTGCATTAGACGTATATGTCTTTACTATACTCGACACTTGAATGCCTGCAAACCACATAAATATACCCACCAAACCCAAACCAGCTAGAGTTTACTCAGACTCTCCATGATTAGCCCCCAAATCCCTGCAGCTGCCCCAAACCCTCAGGCCTGGAGGGGAAGTGGGGGAAGGCAGAGTGCAATGTCAGGCTCGGAGAGGCCGGTGCTGTCACCACAAATTCTGCGGTCTTTCCTCACTCTGAGGTCCTGGGCAAGCTGCATAAACTGGCTGCACCCATCATTCTCTTCTCTGTCACGAGTGGCTGTTCAGCTCTACGCCGTGCAGTGAGAGCCAGATGAGTGACGTGTGTGGAAGGCCCTGGCTTGGTTTGTGGCGCGTAGTAGGTAATCAATGAATAATGACTTCTACACACCCCTCTGCAACTGTCTCTTCTAGTGATTTCTTCAGAGCTTCCTAAATGAGCTTATAATTTTTTCCTGGGCTGGCTGCCCTGAGGGCAATGCTCTGCAAACGGGGAATGTTTCTTCTGATGTGAAAGTGATACCTGGTACCTGGTCTTACGCCTCCGTCAGTCTCGTGTTGACCCGCTGTCTTGGAAGCTTGGCTGGAGGACCCTCCAGATGCCACAACCTTTAAGTGGAGCAGTCTGGCTCCCAGGGAACCTTCTGGGGCCAGGCCTGGGAAAGAAGCTCCCGCTGAACCTGGAGAACAGACTGCTCGTGCCTGTGCTGCGGACTCAGGACGCCGCCTGGCCCACTGTGCACAAAAGAGGCACGTGCCCTGCACCTGTCGCTAGCAGGGGAACAGGGTCAGGGACCGAGAGCAAGCACGGAAAACTGCAGTGACTTCACAGTGGCCGTTGGCTTTTGCACGGACATTTACGGCTCAGGAAAGCATCCCACGACACTGTCTCACATTAACTCACAAAGCTCAGGGAACCGGCCAGACAGGTGCTGCTATTCCTGTCTCACAGGAGGAGGAGGGTGAGGCTCTGGAAGGGAAAGAACCAGATGGATGCGTGGAACTGGGGGAAGGGCTGGGACTTGAGCCTACCCTTCTTGCTTTTCCTCCCTCTCCTTTTACCCCTCCCCTTGCCATGCTGATGGACCCTCCGACCTTGACACATGGAAACAGAAAGTTCTCTGCAACTTAGAGGTTCTTAAGGAGTTCTCAAATGAGTGTCAGCAACACCTGGGAGCACTGATAGAAATGCAGATTCTCAGGCCTCACCCCAAACTCACTAAGTCAGAAGCCTGGGCATGGGACTCAGCAACGCGTGGTTTAACGAACCTTCCAGGCAACCCTGATGCAGGTGATGTTCGAGAGGTCCTGCTAGAACTGAAGCAAAATCTCATGTCCTCTAAGGCCCAACATGAGAAGGATTCCGAAACGACACCGAGCTAAGGCTGCAACAGTCAGAGTCAGCCCTCTCTAGGTCCCCTCCACCCCAGAATTCTGTCCTGTTCATTCCTGCATCCACCAGCTGGTTGACCCCTGAGATTATGCTGATCAGAGGCCATGTCAAGGGCCCAGGTGTCAACAAACAGCCCTGTCTTTGGTTTTCTACAGCACAGTTGTAATAGACCGAGACTTTCAGAAAGACCCTTCCTTAAATGCTTACAGAGTGAAGCATAAAGTGCCAGAGAAACCATAGAGGATCAGAGACCATGGAAGGAACCGGCAGAGGCTCTGAGCTCTGCCCTGCTCCAGTTCTTCCTCTGCACTCCCCCTTCCAGGGCTGGGAGGGTGTGACACCGACCAATCCCCTCAGGACTCCTGGAGACACCAAGGGCAGAGCGGGGCCAACGACACAGCCCCAGAGGCGAGACGCACCCGTCTCTTCAGAGCGTGGGACCACATCTGAGTTCCAGAATGCCCTCCTTCCTCCGCCTCGCAGGCAGGGCCAGGCTGCCGTCTTCACCAAAGTCTGTGCTTCCGATCTCACACCTTCATGGGATCCCTTGTCAAGGGGGCCTCTGCCCCTGCTCTCAGCTCAGTTCCACCTTCTGACCTCGCTGTGCCCAGCACGACCTCACTCTGTCCACTGATGTCAGCCTTTGATACTGGGCATCGGCTGCCCTGTGTGCTCATGATGCTCGTACACCAGCTCCGTTTTCCTCAGTTGGATGGCGATTCTTTCTTGTGTTTTATGTTTGTTCGTATCCTCTGAAAGTCAGTGAAATGGTTTTCAGCACTGGCTGCCTATTGGGATCACCAGGGGGAGCTTTTAAGAAATATCACATCTGCAACTTCGCCGCAGTTATTGCGAGTCAATCGGCCAAGTGTGTGGCGTAGAGTTTTGTACTTTTAGCCGTGCAGGCAAGGCAAAGAATCACTGACTGGCCTCTTGGACGTCTACTAGGGCATTGAAAAATATTTACAGTAGCTGCTGCTAATGATAATGGTGATGAGGACCACATATGGAAACCTTAGTATGGGAATGCACAAGAGCAAACATTGTGACTGTGAGTGGAGAAATGGGCTCAGATCCCTCGTCTGGTGGTGGAGGAAACATAATACGCTTTTCATGCTGAGGGGAGTCAGATGGGCGCCTCCTTGCTCAGTCAGGGCCCTGGACGCCTCCCTTCCTCGGGGTTGCCCTTAGCAACCATGTTCCTGCGCTCAGGCACTTGGGAAGCAATGCCATTCAGGATAACGCTGTGATTCTGAAGCGAAGATTCTGATTTGGAGAAGGATTCTATCAGAGAGCTCTGGGCACTGGAGTAATTTAGCTTGTGAGACAGAGGGAGCTTCAGAAAACGGACTTCTCCTTTCAGCACATGCTTTCTGGAGGCCACACCACCAGCACCAACGGCAGCAACACTTGTGAGTGATCTGCAATTTCCAAACCCTCCCTCAGCCAGGAACTCGATCTCCCAACATCAAAAGGCAAATTCTTGCCCCACTTTTACAGATGAGGAAGCTGAACTTAAACTGGATTTAAGTCCATTGCATAACTAGCACATCCTTTGGCTTGGCCTATTTTCCTCCTTTCTCTCCACCATATTGTTACTAGACTGTAGCAGAACACCACACACGAGGAATGTGTTACTACAGAGGAAAAATTGGATTCTGCCTGATACGCACTTTTACAAAAGAGGAAGCTCTCTGCTGTCTGGGAAGGATACAGTGAAATTCTCCCCCGACATAACGAGGGGGGGACACGTGTCCTCCTAGTCTTTCACTGACTGTGACGCTCTAACTGCAGTGGTCTTAACAATAGAACTCCCAAAACTCTGGGTTTGTCCGGTCACCATCCGCAGGGCTACTGTTGCTGGGGAAGTGGGTACAGACACCTTGAGGTGCCACGTGCTGCCTAAGGCACTGCCGCTCGCCTCCCCGGTTACCTGATTTCCTTGTGATATTCTTTGCATTAAATGATAAAAAGGAATTCGCACACGGAAGAAGACACCGCAGGTAAATTCATAGCTCCACGGCTTGCCTCACCTTCCCCAACAAGGCAGCACTCAGTGTGCTGACTCTGAGAGGAACCGTTCAGCGGCTGTGGGGAACTCGGACGCTCCAGAACCAACCATCCCCGTGCTCTACCCAAACTTTGGCCTGGTAATTCATCCATGGGACGCTCGGCTTGAAGCACCCCGTGCCCCACTGCATCCCGTCCCTGTGCTGGGCATCCTGCTTCTACCTAGACAGCTCTCCCTGTCTCTAGACCCACCCAGTCCATCCATGTGCTGCTTCTTGGGGCACTGTTTGGGCCGCACTCCCCGAGTGCCAAGTTCCTCTGAGATTCCCTGTTGCCAACAGGTCTTCCCTGACCCGCCCCAGTCCAGACGCTGCCTGAGCAGGGCTAACGGTAAAGGCCCTGGAACGGGAGCCAGGCTGGATCCTGGATCTGTGTCTACCGGCCCTCAGCCCCGCACACACTGTCTAACTCCCGTGCCTCATGTTTCCATTTGTGAGGCAGAAGCTGTCACAGAACTCACCTCAGAAAATTTCAGAATTGCCGGAAGCATTGCCTACGAAGCACAGGGAGTCTCTTAGCATCCCTGCGCCCCACCACGCACACACACAGCCCACATACAAACACGTGTGCATGCGTGGCCGGCCCTTTTCTGGCCCCCAGTTCTCCCTGCGCTCCCCACAGAGGCTCCGTGGTTTCCAGGATTCGAGCTTCCTCACTCAGGTTGTGTCCCTGTGGACACACTCCGTGTGCTGCACCCTGGGCCAGATGGCCCCAGTGAGGAGGACTCAGCCCCCCGAACACAGATTTTGTGTCTACACCAGGAAGATACGGAGGTCCTAAGCCCAGGCCTTCCCTAGTGATGCTGGTACTGAAACTCATGGATGGTACAGTTGCAGTGAATGTTCCCGGACCACTCAAGCCACTGATGTGCTTCTTTGTCCTCAGAACAAAGGCAAGCCACTGTGCAGTGCATACACCCAGGCCGGCCATGGCCTTCCCCACCCAATGTCCAGGCCCCAGGGATGAACACATTCTCAGTCCCAGGTGGGTGGAAGCCAGGTGGGTGCAGCAGGCCAAAGATTGGCGCCCCGAAGAGGCCCCCACCTTAATCCCCAGGCCTGTGAACACACTGCTTTCCATGGTGAGGCGTGGTGCACATGCAGGTGCTGCAAAGTCCCTGGAGATGGCGGTGCTCCTGGATGTCCCAGGTGGGCCAAGGATGCAGTCACATGATGGTGGAAGAGGAGGGTAGAAGAGTGTGTCAGAGGCCCTGAGTCCTATAACAAGAAACTGAATTCCCCCCATGGCTTGAATGAGCAGAAAGAGCAAGGAACCAGACCCTCAGCACCCTCAGGGAGGACTGCGGCCCTGCGGGCACCTTGACTGCAGCCCATGAGACCCACGTCCAACTCTGACGACGGAACTGTCCTCTTTGTGCTGTGTTAAGCCACTCTGTGCCATAGAAAGCTGAGACAGGGATAAAACGAGCCGGGCTAACTGTCACCCCCAGTGGGGATGCAGGCCAGGGGACGGCAGAGGCCGCTGCCCCATTGGCAGGAAGGCAGACTGAGCTTGGGGGAGGAGTGGGATGAGATGGCCTCGGAGGTGCTCAAGAAGGTGAGTGTGAGGGAGAGACAGGTCAAGGGCCGGCCCTAGGCTTCCTGCAGCTATTACGGATGAGGCTGACGGCCTCCATTTTACCAGGGGACAGCTGAAAGGGCCAGGTTTGGGGAGCGGAGGTCCACACTCAGCTCGTGGTGCCTTGTGACACCCTCCCCCAGCTCCGGACAGGCGGCTGAGCAGGAGTTCCGTCCACAGCACAGCCCGGCAGGGATGCGAGCTCCTCCTGAGCGGCTTAGCTTGAGGCTCTCGGCAGCCACTCTCACCTCCTCCCTGACAGCAAAGAGGCCGGTGCCCAGCGGTGGGAAAGGCGCCTGTCTGAGAGTCTCACAACAACTTTTAGAAGATTCTATCAGGTAAGGAGAAGGATTGTGGGCAAATAAAAGGCAAAAGCAGAAGAAGCCGATACCCTCAGGGCCACTGAACTGACTGTTCCCCAGGCAGAAGCTTGTCAGGCATTTGGATGAAGTCAAGTCCTGCTCCTTGTGAGGCAAGAAAGGTCGCCCCCAGGACACGCTGGGGAGACGCCTGCCCCCTGCGACGGGGAGACTGATTTGAGGAAAACTTGGAACTGTCACAAGACCATCTTCTCTCGCCTTGGTAATAAGCCGTGTGTCCTCTGGGAGGCTTTGCCTCCTTGGGCTTGGGTGGTGACGGGCAAATCTCCAAGGAGAGGAGTGAGAACTGGAGACTATTTTTGTTTCAGGAACTAGAGAATTGCAGATGCTCTGGCACTTTTAAAAGAATCCATCAAGAGAGGAGGATTCTGGGCACATGAAACTTCAAGGAAAGGCTCTGGCTTCTTGTGGCCTGAAACAGATGCCTTGGTGGCCTGCACCGTTGGCTTTCCCGCGGTCGCCCTCCCTAGAGGACACTCCCGCTCCTCGGAGAACCACCCTCCGCCTGTGCCTGCTCGTTTCTGCAGGGTGTCCCCTCTCCGTTCACGCTTCATCCCTTTTAGAAGTCCTAAAGCAGGAGCATCTTCATTTTCAATTCTGTTTCTTCCCAAAGGCATGTTTCTTCAAAAAACAGCATTACCGGGGCTGAAGATGAGTTTAAAAGATGAAGTAATATCCTCCAGGATGTAGAAATCCTTCCTACTTGGTCTCCACAGCACTCAGCTCTCAGAGGCCCCCAGGATGGCCCAGGCTCAGAGGCCCACAAGCCCAAGCTGGACGTGGCCTTCCCCACCCTGACGTCCCAGCTCCAGGGATGGGCACATCCTCAGTCACAGGAGGTGGCCGTGACCAGGTGCTCAGAGAGGTGGGAGGGTCCCCCAGCCCTGTGGCCATACAGACAGGTGTCCAGCGGGGAGGCAGAGGACAAGGCCACAGCAGGAGGTCATTTCCAGAGCCTATGGAGGAACAGACAGCCACGGCACAGGGAGGTCGAGTATGTGTTGAACGACGGCCTTAGGTGAACGGGCAGCTTTCCCAAAGAATCTGTCCTTGAGGTATTATGTGGGCCAGATGCAGAATTTGGAACCTCACATCTCTGGTTGGAGTTAAGAGCATAGAATAATTAGAAACCCTGGTTTGGCTCCATACCAGCCTTTGCAGTCCACCCTGAAGCTTGGCCGGTGGTCAGGTGCCCTCTCCCTCCCTGGCATGTGAGGGTCTTCAGGACAAGGACATAAGCATGTCCCAGAGCATCTCCAGTCAGATTCCATCCGTGACTGAAAACAGCAACACGTTTTAGAGTTGAAGGAGCAGCCCACGGCTCAGTCACACTGCATGGTTTCTCTCCTCATGGTGACTATTTTTCTGTTACTCTCTCAAAAAAGCAGTGAAGTGAATTTAAAGATAACTGCAAAGGGTTGCACAATCCCCCGTGGAGAGGTGGGGCTGTGTCCCCTGCCCTGTCCTGAGCAGACTCTTTAGGAGTAGTGTTTGCTCAAGGGAACTCACAGGCTCCTGAGGAAGGAAAAGGGAAGAAACCTGTTAGACAGGCAGGTGTGGGGGGTCCCTGGTTGAATTATTTCAAACAAAAGAACGGCCTGGAAAATCAAGCTGCAGACACAAATAAAGGAACTTGCACACTGGGGCTTGCCTAAGACATGCCACAGCTGCACAGATAAGAAAGGCTACACAGGCGACTTGCTCAGACACGCCCACAAAGGAAAATTCTGTCCTCTGACACGTGCACAGTGAGGGGAACAAAGCAATATGGAGTAACTCAAGCTAAGGGCCCACAGGTGCCTTAGGAGGATTGGGTGACGTGACGAGAAGTTTGTGCCTTACGTTCATGAGATGCCCAGCCCTCCTCAGTTTTCTGTAAAAGCCTTTGCATTCAACTGTATAAATGGCAACCCTTTTTCCGGTCCGCTCTCCACAGCAGAGAGCTTCCTTCTTTCTCTCGTTAAACTCACTCCAACCTCACCCTTGGTGTCTACACTCCTTAATTTTCTTGGTCGTGGGACAAAGAACTGCAAGTCTACCTTGAACAACAAGACTGCAACATTGTGGCACATTGGCAAGACTGTAGCACTGAGATGGCGCCCCCAGGAGGAGTGGGCAACCACCACAGAGACCTGGAGTCCACAGAACCACCAGCCCCCACACGGGGAGGAGTCTGAGGACAAAGCCCACGGATCCCAAACTCCAGCCCATAAGCACACTGAGTAGCACAAGCGACAAGCGGTGAATGACGTGAGACGGGTCAGGCCACTTGTGATTTAGGCTCCTATTTCCCTTCTTTGCCTTACTCAGAATTGACTTTTGTTGCCAAGCATTTCTGTGGAGAGGAGTTAATCAGCTGGGTCCTGTTTCACTTGACATTGCAGGTAGTTACGAAGAAATCCAGCATGGCAGAGGAGAAAGGAGAAAAGTCCGGAAGGTTTCTGCTACCCGCTGCCTGGAGCACACGGGGTCTGAGACTGGAAGCCGCTGCCTGGAGCACACGGGGTCTGAGACTGGAAGCCGCTGCCTGGAGCACACGGGGTCTGAGACTGGAAGCCGCTGCCTGGAGCACACGGGGTCTGAGACTGGAAGCCGCTGCCTGGAGCACACGGGGTCTGAGACTGGAAACCGCTGCCTGGAGCACACGGGGTCTGAGACTGGAAACTCAGGCCCCAGGCTTCTCACCCAGGAGGAGGACCTGCAGGCCCCGCCCCTGCCATCGTGGCTCTCCAGGCGAGGGGACGGGACCTGAGTGCACAGCCTCACCTTGCACAGCCTCGTGGCATCTCTTTCAGAAGCCAAACCTCAGAAGCAGCGTTGAGGCAGCTATAACTACTCAGACGTTTTAGCCACGGCCTGCAAAGCGGTTGATTACTTGGTTGAGGCAGCTATAACTACTCAGACATTTTAGCCACAGCCTGCAAAGCGGTTGATTACTTGGTTGAGGCAGCTATAACTACTCAGACGTTTTAGCCACAGCCTGCAAAGCGGTTGATTACTTGGTTGAGGCAGCTATAACTACTCAGACGTTTTAGCCACGGCCTGCAAAGCGGTTGATTACTTGGGAAAAGCCAGGTAATTATCTCAAGTTTTACTTTCTCATGGAAATGTGATGGAAGAGTCACCTCCAGCCCTTGCACTACCTTCATCAGGGACCCAAGCCAACCTGCCATAATGAAAGGCTGGACTCTGTTTCCACAGCAGTGGAGCCGCCCTTCTCACGCTGCCACTGTCAAAACAGAGGGGTGTGTTTCTCTGTCAAAAATACTACGGTGACATTTCAATAGCCAAGAGAAACTTTCCTCTGACACTAGCAGGTGACGTCTGTTGGCAGAATAGGGTAAGAATGAGCTTCTTCCTCCCAAGGGGACTAGAGAAACTGCTGTCCTCATGTCACACATCGTGCAGGGCACTCAGCACAGCTTCCTCAGGAAGTTTCATCATCACCTGGAGAAGCAGTGATTTTGGAATCCAGCTCATGAAGGAACTGAAGGTCTGAGACGCAAAATCAGGACTCAAACCCAGGCTTTCACCTCCAATACAACACCGCCTTGACTCACGCCTGGCTGGCCGTAACACCACCGCCACCAGCGACCCACCAGCTGCCATCACAGCACTCACCTCCTTGACTGGGTGGCAGCAGAGAGCCGTCTGACCCGGTGCTGGCTCCTTGGCCCACCTCGCCAGGCCACCAGCTTCACAGAGCTTTCCTGTAACTCCTAGGACCCAAAAGTAGAGCCTGTACACCAGCCCCGAGTGACTGTCTTCTGGCTCAGGGCGGACCAAACGACCAGCTAGAGTAACTCAAACGTATCAGAGGAAAAACTCACAGTACGAAATGAAGTATGAGTGCGGAGCGCCGGGAAAGACTCGAACTGCCTGCAAGGGGAAGGAACGAGTCTCTTTCTGTTGGGATTGATTCTGATCCGTCAGCCTCCTTTACACACATCAAGGTTCCTGAGGGGAAAGGCAGCTATTAACATTGCTAATTACTTGTTAAAATATACAAATGGTCCTGGGGACAAGCTCGTCTGCATGTGAATTAGGTGTCCAGAGTAGTTAAAATCACTTAATTATGTGCTTGTGACGGGGAGAACAGAATTTAAGACAGAAACAACAGGACAGTCTCAGGTTACCGGGATGTGTCTAGAAAACTGAGGAGGGTGGCGGGTCCAGAGCCTCAGGAGGCAGGTCAACTCACGTCGCAAAGCAATTACTGTTCTGCTCCTGAGGGAAAGAGCTGTCTGACGAACACCCCGGACGGACCAGGGGGTGGATAGGGACCCCTGAGTATGGCTGAGGAGTCACAGAGAAAATTGCAGTTGTGTAGGAATCCGTGAGGGAAAAGCGGCAGGAGGGGGCCTCTTGAAACGTCCCTGAGCAAAGATTACAACAGCGAGAGAATTCTAGCCTGGCTGAGTCCACCTTGCTCTAGCCCCACAGGTGGGCTGCCCTTGCTCATTCCTGGGCACAGACCAAGTTAACCATGGGAGGAATTAGTTCACAGCTCAATGTTGAAGCAAGAATGATAATAGTCCCTCCCTAACACTGACCCCCTCCTTGTCTGGTGACTAAAACTGCCTTTGTAAAAGTAAGAAAGGGCACGAGATTAGGATTACGGGAGAGCTCTGAGTTCCGTGAAGATGTAGGCATAGCTTGCCTTTCTATAATCGTTTACTCCACCGGAGATCACAAGGTCTGTGACTTCCCCAGGTGCTCTTATAGCGAGCATCTCTGTCGTAGAAGCTAAGATTTGTCTTCTGGGATGTTTTTCAACCCTTTGCATCCTGGCACCACCCAGACTTGTGACTCGTGATTAATTAGTCCTGGGACCCCACCCAGGGGCAGACTCAATTCACGAAGATCCTTTTCCACACCCTGTGATTTCGTTCCCTAGCCGTTCGGCAGCACCCGTTCCCTAGCCCTCCGCCCACCAGCGTTTTATACAGGAAAACGCTAGCCTCTGAGTCCGGGAGGATGCTGATTTGAGTAATAAACTCCAGTCATTCCACTCGGCCAGCTCTGCGTTAATCAAATTCTTTCTCTACTGCAATATCTGTCCCAGCGGATTAGTCTTGTCTGTGCAGCTGGCAAGATTTTACACTCACCCCTGAGTGCAAACACCTGGGAGGTGAGGAGGAGGGACTGTTCCTCTTCTCCAGCTTCATCCCTCCTCCCCCATCTGCTTGGACTCCATGGTGTGCCAGGAGCCCCTTACATGCATGACCATGGCCCAGATAGCCCAGAAGCCACCTCAGACAGAGAAATGAGGAAAACAGCCGCTCATGAGGCAGACACAGCCCAGCCTGCCACGTGTGGGGTAGGAGGGACAGTTAAGCATCCTTGTGCAGCGTTTCCTGGAGAAGCTGGTAACTCACCCGCCCCCTCAATACTGGGACTGTGTTTTAGTTTCTGTTTATCTTAAACACTTTATAAAGGGGTCGAAATGCTGTGCTTCCAAAGGAGGTTTCAGAATGCCTTTGGAAAACCTGTAGGGCCTCGGTTATCGTGTAAGACAGTGATCCACATCTTTTTCTCAGTGCTGTGGCAAAGGGGAAGAAAAATGAACTCAGAGATGTGGAGGCATGTGAGACCTGAAAGTTTATGGCCGTCAGCAGAAGCCAGCCTAGAGTCCCATAGATCTCAGCTAGTTCATCCGAATGAGGTTGTAGAAACTGAAATACAGCCCTCTCTTCTCGTCGTGAAACTGGGAGCAAATACATCTGCCCATTTTCCACAAACTGTCTTACAAGCGGAGAGAGAGGCCTGAGAGTACAAATCCAGATTTTTTAAACCAAAATGATTTCCTAGATTCAGTGCATCCCAAAGAAACATTTCAGCATGATTTTTGTAGACTAATGAGCTGTTTGTAAAATTCTTATAGGAACACAAAGGACTAAGAATAGTCAAGATGACCCTGAAGAAAACAAACAAAATGTAAAAATAAGACCAGCCATCAAGCCATGTTATAAGGCTAAATTAATTCAGACAACATGCTATTCACTCGCGAGTGAGCAAACTAACCAATGGGATAAGACATAAAATTAAGACAAACGTGCACACATGTTGTGTCACCTGGTTTCAGACAAAAAATAACACTGCCCTGCAGCCCAGGATAGTGTTTTCCATAATCTATGCTCAGACGATGCCTGTGTGTGTCACTTACGTCATCCCAGGCGAAGAAATCCGTCCCAGGTGGATTGCAGAGGCAAACACTGTAAGTATCGCCAAGACTTTGAAATAGGAAAGTTTCTTCAGTAGGACACAAAAGAGACCAACCATGAAAGAAATAAAATTAAAAAGTGATAAATCAGACTCTATTAAACTAAAGCTTCAGGCAACGGCGGAGTAACCCATATCAGACTAGTCCTTCTGACAAAACAATCAAAAGCACTGAAAGACACACACAGTGGTTTGAAGGCACAGAGGAGGATGGCGAAGCAGGCGGGAGCTGGAGGAGCACAGCACAGGAAGTCACACCGGTGTGATCACCACATACCCAGCGTTACGCCAGGGATGCACTCCCACCTCACACAGACGTGGGGAACACACCTCAGGAAGAGAGCGGAAGCTTCTCGGAAGTGAGGAGTCGGAAGTCCATTGGGAGACATTTCTCCACGGATTTCTACACTCATATGTTATAAGCAAAACACTGATCGCCATTGTTCCAGGCAATCTTTTCAAGAACGTATGTACAGCAGACAGCCTTGGATGATAAAAATAATGTCATCTTTCAGAGCGAAGGGCAGGCGTCTTATTGCCCAACACAATGAAGATAATGTTTCTACTTCTGGAACAAAAGACAGGCGTGGTTAATCCTGTTCTAAAAGTCTCCAGTTCTCTCAACTCAAGAGTTCTGAGTTCTCCTGTAATACAATGTACAGCACGTGCAAATGTCATCTGGCCCTTATCATATCATCCTGTGGAAACTGGGGCTCATGGAAGTAGCACAAAATGCCACAGAAATCTTCCATCTACTGCTTTGGCTGTGAGTAATAAACTGTCCTTTGTCTCTGATCCAGGAGTCTCTTGTTTCCTGCCGCCAACACTGAAAATGTGGTAGGCTGCCTTGTTAGCTTCCCTGTGGGGAAAGTCTCAGCTCCTTCGATTTCTGACAGTTGTAGTAAACAGGATGGGTGTTGGCCACAACATGGCTTTCTATAAAAGGAACTATGAGGGCCTCAAAGGTCTATTAACAGGATTTAAGGGACGTCCATAGAAATCAGTAGCAAACATGTTCACTAAATTGTATAATTAACTGGGAAATAAACAGTCCTCCCCACTACTGCCTGTTAATTAAGGAGTTGTTCCCTTTTTACTGGTGTGGATCTTTCTTCTCTGTCTATCACCCGGTGCCTCCCTAACCCTCTCCCAGGCCTCAGTTGCTTTAAAGAAAAAGACTATTAGAAATGAGCCAGTCTCCCCGCCCCAAGGGCAACTGAAGGTCGTCAGCACCAGCCTGCGGGGGAACGGGGGGCTGGGAAGAACTCAAACCTTTCTACTGTGACTGGTGCAGGTACAAAGCCACCATTCTATGCAGTCCCATGGTTAAAACATTGAGGGAAGACGGAAGGTCAGTTGAATGGGTTTGGACGAAGTGTACAGTGTACAAAGGGAAGTAAAGTGATGCTGTGAGTGGAGGCACAGTGTCTGCTAACGATAACCATAAGCATGATTTCAGGTGTTTTCTTTTCCTTCTCAATCTCTAGGTTTCAGTTATCCTAGTCAGTAAGTAGTCAAAATCTACCGAACTCCTGCTACGTATCAATGCCAAATTGGAAAAATAATGCATGCCTCGATTCACAAAACTGTCATGATCAGAAATGCGATAGATGTGAAAACGCTCTGGGAAGAGTGTGCGTAGCAGAAAGGAACTGGAGTGGGCTCTGGGACAGGAGTTTAAAGGGTTCTTCGCCAGCAAATGGTGCTCTCCATGTGCCAAGGCAGCGGAAGAGCTCCCGAGCCAAGCCCGTTCCCAGTGGACGCTGCAGGTTCTTGATGCCCTTTGTCCATGTCCCAATCAATCAGCAGTGACACCCCGTGACCTGCCTGCCTCCCCCACTGCACCCTACAGATAACTGCTCTGCAGCGTGTGACGCGAGGGGACCTGTCTCACCCGAAATCTGGTCTGCCGGAGCCTCCACGCAGCCCTTCGTCCGGCACCGTATCCCGAGAGGCGTTTGGCAGAGCTGAGGAGGCAGAAAGGAAACAGCCTCCCCCGCCAGAAACAAACACATGAAAAGAAAAGAACAAGAAGAAAGCAAGTTTTAAAATCCAATCGCATGGGGAATTTCACAAGAAAAGTGAGGGCAGGCGATGTGTGAGGAGGAGGATGGCCATAGCAAATACACTTCATTATTGATTTATGTATTTTAGAATAATTCTGAGGGAAAAGTGACTGTTTGGGGCCTGTTGATTTGATTTTCGATGTCATACTATGTGTGAAATTATCTAGTCATAGGAAGAGAATAAATAATGCTCTGATTTTCTTGCCAGTCATAACAGCACACCATGCATATTGAAAGCCATGGTAATTTGATAAGAACTGTCACATTCCATGCCATGGTTATTTCTTGTCCCTACTTCTGTGTGCGTGTGTGTGTGTGTGTGTGCGTGTGTGTGTGCGCGCATGTGTGTGTGTGTGGTGGGGGGAGGTTCCGGCTACCCTTCTTGCTATTTTTCTTAATCCTTCTTTTGTGTGGCTATATTATATTTCTCTCTCTCCCTTTCTCTCTCCCATTTCCTCCCTTCCTCCCCCTTCCCTCCTCTCTCTACCCCCTCAATCTCCCTCTCTCCTTCTCTCTCCCATTTCCTCCCTCTCCTCCCCCTTCCATCCTCTCTCTACCTCCTCAATCTCCCTCTCCCTTTCTCTCTCCCATTTCCTCCCTTCCTCCCCCTTCCCTCCTCTCTCTACCTCCTCTATCTCCCTCCCTCCCTCTCTCTCTCTCTCTCTCTCTCTCTCTCAGCAGTCCCCAATGTCCTCACTCCTTCCTTCTAAGGAAGCACTCTCTCCGTCCACTTCTCCAGGTTGGTCCTTCTCTCCTTTGCTCTCACTTCTCGTGGTTGACCTTCGTCTTCCACCTATACTGTCTATCACCACTTTGTTGGCCTGTCCCAATGGAACCACAGGTCCTGGCGGACTCCCCTTGCTCCTGTGGAGAGGAGACAGGGGTGGCACAAGCCACCCTAGAGGCCTGCAGCAGGGAGCCCTGAGAGAAGGTGCTTAGCGGGGGAACAGCTTATAGGGCCAGGGATGACAGGAAGGACCTCAGGTCCGCGAATTCCGCTGTGATTGTTTTCCTGATGAAAGGTACTTAATGAAAAGCTACCCTTGGAGTGAGAGAAACCACTTTTGTTTAGAAAGGAGCTTAAATCTTCCTAAAGTACTGAGCAAGGACTTTTCCCGTTCAAAATCCTTCATAGTGTCTTGTGGAAAGGTAGACACCAGCCTTAGGTTCTAGCGTGAGCCTCACCTTTTATTACTTCGGGATTTCTATGTTCTTAATACAGAACCAAGGAGCATGTTCACTGGCTGTTACACACTGGGGGCCTCCACCCAGATCCAGACTGCGAACGCGGCCTGTGGCTTCACGTCCAGTGCGAAGCTGCCTGGTTTCTGTGAGCCACGTGGAGTCCAGTGGGCACAGCATCCATTACTCCTTACTGCTTAATTCACAGCAATTTAATACCTTTATGCTAGGCTGTGCCCACAGAAGCCCAGAACCCTGGTGAGAGGAAGGGCGGCATTCTCCCCGGGAGGGGGAGGCAACGGCGGAGACGGGGGTGTGGACGGGCGGGGTGTGGACGGGCGGGGTGTGGACGGGCGGGGTGTGGACGGGCGGGATGTGGACGGGCGGGTTATGGACAGACAGTGGTATGGACGGGCGGGGTGTGGACAGGCGGGGTGTGGACGGGCGGGGTGTGGACAGGCGGGGTGTGGACAGACAGGGGTGTGGACGGGCGGGGTGTGGACGGGCGGGGTGTGGACGGGCGGGGTGTGGACAGGTGGGTTATGGACAGACAGGGGTGTGGACAGACAGGGGTGTGGACAGACAGCGGTATGGACAGACAGTGGTATGGACGGGCAGGGTGTGGACAGACAGTGGTATGGACAGACAGGGGTGTGGACGGGCGGGGTGTGGACAGACAGGGGTGTGGACAGACAGGGGTACAGACACACTTGGCTCCGCTGCCCGGAGGAGCTTGCCAGGGAGTGGAGTTGTTGCCACCGAGCTCAGCCCGACCTTCTGCTCCAAACTTTCTTAATTAGATCTCAAGGGAATGAGAAGGAAAAAGGCACCAGAATTTCTGATTTTGCTGTGCCGAGCATATTCCCGTTTATGTGAGAAGTCGGAACGTGGAGCGTGAGCAGGGAGGATGGTCCGCGCGGGACAAGGAGAGCGGTGCAGCCTGAGGAAGCAGAAGGCCGAGGCTGCGGAGGGCACCTCGTGGGGCAGCTTCTCACCAGTGGAAGCCTTGAGGTCTGGAGGAGAAACAGAGTCAGGAGGGGAAGGGCAGATGCTGATCTTCCTCTCGGACACGCAGCAGCCACCAGCCGTCACCCAGAGCACAGGCTCCCCAGACAGCAGCTTGGTCTGCTTTGCGCCCCGTGAACTCCCAACACCATCACGTGGGGCCTGGCCGTCCCTCACTGAGCAAATCTTGACGACCGACTACACTGTGAAAATAAGTCATTCAAAATCTAAGCTGCTGGGACTCTAAATTGTTTTGAGCCTTAAAGGAATGTAAGGGCCTGAGTCAGGTAACAGGAGCTGCAACCTTCGTTTCTCTGATTATAGATTAGCCTTAGTCCTTGTACACACCGTTTGGTTAAATGTTGCAAATGACTAAAAAGCACAAGGGGCAACCCCTCCCTCTTCACTGCTGACCTTCATCTAAATAAACATCCCCCTTCTCTTTCTCACACACAACTTCATGATTATCACAGGGTCTAAGATGAAACATTAAATACACACTTTAAATTGGAAAGGAGATGAAAACCAGTTGTAAAGGAAAGAAAACAAGACCTGAGGAAAAGAAAACAAAGTTATTGTAACTCATAAACCAGCCTTGTGTAAAAAGTGTTTCGATCCTACTAAACCTCTTCTCTGCCTATATAAGCGAGAACTTAACGTTTATCTCAGAGCACTGACCCTATTTCTGTGGGGTCTTTGTCTCCCATTCCCAGCTTTTCGCTTGAATAAAAGCTGTAAACTGGATTCCGGTATTTTTTACTATTTCAGGTTAACAGAACAATGTCATATGTATCCGTTTCCCCAGCACCTATCATGTGAAAGTAATTTAATGTTTGTGCACAGATACTTGACTGTTTAAAACATGTCGTATGTAATAAACCTTTGAAGCCACGGATCCCAGTGCCTCTGAGATGAGACTGACATGCGGTGAGGCTGTGAGCCTACAGGGCAGGCATTTAGAGCTTCCAGGATGCTAGTGGTTTCTTTCCGACACCAAATCTCAACAAACTTCACTCCTGGCACGAGGAGCCTCCAGATTTAGCTGGAGAGGATGACGATGGCGAGGGTGAGCTCAGAGAGTTAACATCTCAGAGGTTAAGAAACCTGACTGCTGGCTGCACAGCAACGTGAATGTACTTAACTTTACTGAACTGTGTCCCTAAAAACGGCTAGGATGGTAAATGTTCTGTTAGGTGTATTTTACCAAACTTTAAAAACAAACAAACCGCTAGTTAATGGTGGAACTGTCCAATCCAGCACTTTCGGACTCCAAGGCCCACACGTTATTTCTTGCCTCTGGGAGACACAGCATTTTCAAGCAGCCTTTTTATCACGTATCCTAAATAAAGATGATTTCTTGAGAAGTAAAATAAACAAATATTCTCGTCCCACCCTGGTACTGCAAGACATGGAAACAGAACAAGCAACTGTGGAATTTCAGTCTGGATGAGACATTGTCCGCCCCTTTTAGCAGCTGATCTGAACCGGAGGCAGAGCTTGTGTGTTGAATTTGGAAGACTTATGTCAGTCCTCAGGGTTACAGGCAGCACTGAGTGCGGCACACGCTACCCCGGCCTGACCTCTCCCTCCTCCGTGGCCTTGGACGGTGGGCTGTCAAACAGGAGGTAGGGATTCCTCTGAGCTTCTAAGAGCATTTTATTTATTTATTTATTTATTTATTTATTTATTTATTTATTTTCCCACAAGTTATTAGGGGTGCAGGTGGTATTTGGTTACATGAGGAAGTTCTTTACTGGCGATTTGTGAGATTTTCGTGCACTCATCACCCGAGCAGTACACGCTGCTCCGTATCTGTAGTCTTTTATGCCTGGCCCCCTCCACTCTTCCCCCCAGGGAAATGCAAATCAAAACCACAACGTGACATCACCTCGCTCCTGCAAGAACGTCCATAATCAAAACATTAACGAGCAGTAGATGCTGGCGAGGAGGCCGTGATCCGGGACACTTCTACACTGCTGGTGGGACGCAAACTGGCACAGCCGCTGCGGAAAACTGTACGGAGATTCCTCAGAGAACTCAAAGTAGAACGACCATTTGATCCAGCAACTCCACTGCTGGGCATCTACCCAGAGGAAAGAAGTCGTTATTCAAAACAGACGCTTGCACACACGTGTTTATAGCAGCACAATTCACAAGAGCGTCTATTTTAGAAAAAGGAGCCAAAGCACGATCATCAGCAGCCAGGAGTCGTGGGGGAAACTGAAATGTTCGAACCACAGGGGAGAAGGCTCAACGGAGAAAACAGTTCCCGTCACAGGAGGGCAGGTTCACGCGTCTTACACCATTTAATCTCCAGCACCACCCTGTGAGGCACGGGTGACTTTTATCACCATTTTATTGATGCCATAAAGAGCCAGTGGGGAAAGGATTTTCTCAGGGTACCACTGACATTGTTCTCAGTCCCGCTCGTCCTTGTCCCTGTCAAGGCCACGGTGCAAAGGTGCCCTTCCGTGCGTGACCCTCATACGTGTCTTCAAACACGCTCACGCTTCAAACACGCTCACACAGACAGCCACACGCAAAAGCCATCCACACGTGCATCACACACAGACACACACACCGGGCACACACCACAAACACCAAACACATACCATAGACACCATTGATACCACACACACCAAATACACTACACACCACACAACCACACATCCACACCACACACATCAAACACAACAAATACACACCACACAAACCACAGACACTGCACACCACATGCACCACACACCTCCCACACCACACACTATACACACACTACACACCAAACACAACCCACACACACCACGCATCACACACACCACACACACTACACCCCATACACAACACATACACTACACACTATACTCCACACACAACCCCCACACACCACATACAACAAACACACTACACACCACACAACCACACATTCACCACACACAACACACACAACAATACACACCACACAAACCACACATTACACACCACGTGTACCACACACCTCCCACACCACATGCACACTACACACCAAACATAACCCACACACACCACACACACACCAAACACTACACACCATACAAAGCACACATCAACACCACAAACACCAAACACAACAAATACACACCACACACTACACACATACACACTTATGCATAGACCACCCACCGCACACACACTGTACACATATAATCACATCACATGGTGCCTTCAAAGTAGCAGGAACGAGGTCAGGAAGTCAGGCTGGGCTGCAGCAGTTGGTGAAGAGGGCACAGGCTCTGCCCACACCCAGGCAGTCCGAGGTGAGGGGTGAGGGGGACAGTCTCCAGGAGGGGCCCGTCGGCCTTGCTGCTCCTCTTCCTAAACCAGTTCCTCTTATCAACCCTGCCTCCGCCAGCTCCAACCCAAAACCACACACGGACGTAAACACAGACACACAGGGACACACAGACACACTGACACACACAGAAACACTGACACACACAGACATACAAACATGCACGCCCAGACACAGACACATATAGACTTAGACGCACACAGACACACACACAGACACACACAACCCACAGATACGCACACAGACACACACACACAGACATATACAACCCACAGATACACACACAGACACACACACACAGACATATACAACCCACAGATACGCACACAGACACACACACACAGACATATACAACCCACAGATACGCACACAGACACACACAGAAAGACACACAGATTCATGCAGACACACACAGACACACACACACAGACACACACAACCCACAGATACACACACAGACACACACACACAGACATATACAACCCACAGATACGCACACAGACACACACACACAGACATATACAACCCACAGATACGCACACAGACACACACACACAGACACACACAACCCACAGATACGCACACAGACACACACAGAAAGACACACAGATTCATGCAGACACACACAGACACACACACACAGACACACACAACCCACAGACGCACACACAGACACACACACAGACATATACAACCCACAGATACACAGACACACACACAGACACACACACACAGACACACACAACCCACAGATACACACACAGACACACACACACAGACATATACAACCCACAGATACGCACACAGACACACACACACAGACATATACAACCCACAGATACGCACACAGACACACACACACAGACACACACAACCCACAGATACGCACACAGACACACACAGAAAGACACACAGATTCATGCAGACACACACAGACACACACACACAGACACACACAACCCACAGATACACAGACACACACACAGACACACACACACAGACACACACAACCCACAGATACGCACACAGACACACACAGAAAGACACACAGATTCACGCAGACACACACACCGTCGGTTGCGAGTGCTCAAGGAATGCAAGCTCATTTGGATGTTGACACAGGCACAATTCCATTAGGAAGGCAAATTTGATGATAAAGATCAACACAGAATGAAACCAAATCTAAATGTCTTCAGGATGGATTTTTAGAATTTTTAGTCCGCAGAGCACACACGCTAATGGCACAGGTCACGTTGCCTAAGGACAACCTCAGCCCTCTGGAAGAAATGGGTCTAGTGACTGACAGTGGGAGATTGTGAGGTGTGTGGCCTTGGACAGGTCGTTCTACACGTTTGTGGCATCGGTAAGTGGGAGGAATCCCGGTGCCTCCCAAGGCTGTCCTGGGAGGAGGTGATGGAAGGCCTGAGAAAGAAGCAGGGAGAGCCTGGCAGCAGGTGCCACTTCATGTTAATTCTGACCACACTCTTTACATCCTTCTGGCTTGAAAGTGGCGAGGAGGGAGCCTGGGCCTCATTTCTCAGGATTTTTCCCAAACTCCCAGGATGTGCACAGTAGGCGGGAAAGCCTCACGGTGCAGCCCGGGCCTGGGGTGGGGGCGGCTTAGCCGTCCACGCACGTCACCCTCCCTCTGAGCTGAGGTGAGACACTCCTCGAGGTGGAGGGGGGGCGTTTGTCCCCACCCCCAGGGGACAACATTTGGCAATGTCGGGCGAAGTTTTTGGCGGCTGCACCTTGGGGAGGGGCGCAGATGCTCCTGGCATCTGGTTTCTTAGTGGGGAGGCTGGAGATGCTGCCAAGTGCCCTCCAGTGCACACAGCAGCCACGGGGAGGGCTGCGGCCTGAGGGGTGGGTGGTGTTGAGGCTGATACCCTGGCCCACCACGACGCCACGATTGGGAAAACTTCTTCAGCTCATCCTTGTGCCCCCAGCGTCCTCGCTCCCACGGCCCAGGAATGGGTCTGGGGGTCGTCGCCGCTTCCATGGGGATGGTATGAGGCTCTCCAGCTTCGTCATGCCTTGTCCGCCCCGTGTTCCCAGCACTGCTGTTCCTCAGCCCAGGGAGTCAGAATCCACAGTCTGAGTCTCCACCAGTGACATCTCAGCTCAGCTGAGTCGTCCCCACTTTCAGAACCGGCTGACAGTGGGGCAGCCAGCCACTCTGTTCTCCATCACGGCGGAGATGCCTTGGAGCCACCGCCGGGGGCCCTCCCCAGCCCGCCCCAGCCTCCTGACACAGTCTCCCCACAGACCCCGCATCAGTCGTGCCCACAGAAAACTCAGAACCGGGAAATGAGGGAAGGACCACAGCCCTGACGGATTGGCAGCAGACAATAGAGGCGCGAGCGTTTGACAAAGCAGTAGGGACACCTCTGACAGCAGAGCTGTGCAGTGAGCAGCTGCTTCCCAAACACAGCCAATTACCCAGCAAGGGCAGGAAGCTTCGGCAGAATTAATCACTGCCTGGAAAACAATTTCACACTAGAATAAACAGGAGAGAGAGAATAATAAATGCATTGCATTGTCCAGTTGTTAACCTGGGCCTTGACATATATTAAAAAACAAGTCAATTACTTCTAGCAGTGACAGAAACTCATCTTGTTTAGCAAAATAAGATAAAGAAGTCTGGGGGTGGAGAGCCGGCGATCTGAGGGAAGACATCCTGAGATGATAAATATCTCATGTCAAGCCCGCAGTCAGCCGCAGGCTTCTCAGAACAGAGGCAGCCAGCCCGGTTCCGTCTGAGGGAGCAGAGCAGGGAGGAACGGCACTGAGCGTTGGAAAGGGAGCGGGCATCAGCTACCAGAGAGCTGTTATAAAATACAGAAGCAAAACATTAAAAAGGCACAGTTATTTTTCAATAGAACCATCCCGTGTCTTTGCGGGAGGGTTTAGCTCCTGCATTCGCACTCTGGGGTCTGGGAAAGGTGCTTGTTCGGTGCAGAACCAGAAACGGAGACAGGAAGACGAGGTTTTTTCCCGAGACAAAGCCAGGTTGTTGTTTTTTTTTTTTTTTTTGCTGCCTGCTGGACAGGTGGCCTTTCTGAATTGATAGCGAGTCACTCAAGAGGCATTTGAAGGAAAACACTTTAATCCTAAGTGAAAGAAGGTTTTCGTGCACACAGTTCATGGTTCAAATAAGTAGAAACCACTTTACTTTTGATTCCCAGGTTGTCCGTGCCGGACAGACTGCACTTTCTGGAGTCTGACACCAGCTCATGTCCAGATCGAATTATATTCTGGGCAGTGGAGGCTTTTGTAATCGACCGGAATTGCTTTTTCTGTGTAAAATGATGGTTGCAGTGCTTGCTGGAGTATAGATGATGCCCTTGAAAATCGCTTAAGATGGCCTCACAAACTTCAGAGTCTGTAATTTCCTCATGCCCTGTAACACGCGAGCCTCACTGGTTTCCTTCCCGGGATCTGCGAGAAGAGGGTGATGTGCGTCAGGTCACCCCGGGCATCTGAGTGGGCCTGGGCTGCTGCCTCTAATCAGCCTCCAGGACACGTCAGACGTGCTTCAGCATCACTCCCGCGACTGACCTCACTCACGCGTGGAAATTTAAGAGGAAAAGGTTTGTTGTGGACGTATCCAAAGAAGGTGCGTCCACGTAGATGCAGTGGCAGAAGGGTGTGGCAGCTCTCCTCACCCATCCCGAGGCTCACAGCGGACACTCCTGTGACGGAAGACGAGAGAAAAGCATCACAGATTCACTGAAGGTTTCATGTGATGCAGGTGCCTGGAGAAACGAAGACCTGAAGCTGCTGGGAACCGTCTGGCTGTGTGCTTAGGGTCCATGAAGAGTGGACACTGGAGAAGTGTGCTTGGACAAAGGGGGCGGTCTGTGGTGCTACACTGAGGCCTCAAGGCCGCTCTGTGTGGCTTCTTCTCGGTTTTCTGCGTAGCATTTCGGCCTCCTGGGTATGGGCAGGACCCCTCTGGAATGAGGGCTCGAAGGGGGAAGGGAAAGAGTGAACTTTATAAACCAAAAATAAAATTCTAAGACCCTACTGACTGAGCAGACACTCCCCTCGGTCTAGGGGACCCCAAAGAAACCTGAAAAACTAGCTCAGGATGTAACGAGAAGAGGGGGTCAGACGTGCCGTGTCATCCCCTCCTCCTCTTGGAGTTCAGAGGCAGCTGACCAGCATTCACATGAAAACGGATCTGAAGACAGACAGCAGACTCTTCGTAGCCACGATATTTCTGATTCTAGCCTGACTCTGGTGTAGCGTCACATGACACACAGCAGGCCCTGAAGGAAGTCAACGTATTTTATCCCAAAACATGTTTATTTGACATACGTTGAGGTGGTTCTGCAAAGCTGTCTCTTGGGGGGCAAATCTACATTCTGCAGAGTCTCCTTCCCTTACCAGGTCTTTCCGGAGACTCTGACACCTTTTAAGGTGTGATAAGAGACATTCCACATCTATTCTCTCTGAAGCCTGCTGCCTGGAGGCTTCAACTACAAGACAAGAACCTTGTCTTCCACAACCCCTTATCCAAACGTAAGCATTTCTTTATGCTGAGTTTCCCTCTCCAAGCGGCACTGAACTCTTTCAAACAAATCCGCCACTCTTTGAACCTTCCCCTTGGCCTGAAAGCCCCTGTCTTCGAGCCGTCCTGCCTTTCTGGGCTTGCCAATGTACACCCTACATGTATCGATTTATGTCTGGCCTGGAACATCTGTCTCCCCAAAATGTATAAACCAAGCTGTCCCCAACCACCTCGGGCGTATGTTCTTCTGAGGCTGTGTCACGGCCCACGGCACAGCCTCAGAACGTGTGCCCGAGGTGGTGGGACACAGTAAACCTCAAGTGGATGGGGACCTGTCTCAGATACCTTTTGGTTTATACTTGTCTATTGTCTACCCAAAGAAGGAAACTGTGGCAAATTTAAAGCAGAGAGTTTTTTGTGCCAAGGTTGAGCACTTCACAGTCGGGGACACACTGAAGTGCTCAGAAAACGAAGGAGAGGCTCCAATTTTTAAAGGAAAAAGGACGAATCAGGAAAGGGGTGATGACACAAGCTGTTGATCAGGAATTCTAATTGGCTTGCAGAAGTAACGTTGACTAGTGATTGGTTATATAGTGTTGAATGACGGGGTGTGAGCTGTGGTATCCGGTGTGGGATGGCCATTCTTGTTAGATTAATTTGTAGCTATTGGTGGCAACACTCAGTCTTGAGTCCATACAACAGGTGGCTTAGAAATGACGACTTACCTCAAGGCACCTGCGGCGTGACTCCTCTCATTTTAACTCTTCCCGGGGCCTGATACTTCCTCACGTTCCTCAGATTAAAACTTTATTTTCTTTCTCACTAGGTTTCGGGGCTTGCTTTGTGGGAGAGGAGGCCCTTGCTTCCATGGCTGCCACGGGGAAGAGGATTGTGGCTTCCGTGACTCACGTCAAAGGCAGAGGCCGTCAGAGCTGGGCTTCTGAAGCCTGCCAGTCTCCTTCAGCTCCAAGTGCTCAGCAGGCGAGAGCCCCACACTGTGGCTGTTGTTCTCAAGGTTATTTATTTGTGAAGCTACATGCTGAGTTGTCTGGGCGCAAAGCCGCCCCCCTCGTCCCCAAGGTGTCTGCAGCACCACGCAGCGCTCTGCCTAGAGTAGGCACATCATCAACGCTTACTGAATAAATGAACACATACCTTTTATTCTTTGCAAGAAAAGTCTTCTGTTTCTTTGTCCTGGCTGCTCTTACCATCTCTCCAGGCTTTTCTAGCCCCAGAGCTGACAGTCCAGCAGGAGATGAAAAACACAGTCAACTTTTGGCCAAAGATTCTAGACCGTGGACGAGGGCGGGCTGGGGACTGGTCTTGTGAAGTGCACGGATTTGAGCTTTTATTAAAGAAAGATCAGTTTCCTCCTGGGAACAGGATAAAACCGAGAGGTTTGGCTGGGGCTGGCAGGGCAGCAGGCGCCATCCACTGGGAGCCTGTGTGCAATTCAAAGAGATGAGAGAAGACAGTCCCCGGGGGAGGAGAACTCATCCAGGAAACGGAAGGGCAAGGATGCGCTGAAAGATAACAGCTGCATTGTTTCCACATTTTCAAAACCTCTGTTAAATGTTCTAAAACCCTCATTGCCTTACAAATCACAAGCCTTTCGCCTGCAGACATAAGAGCGTTTTAGAGATGCAGGTCTCTGGCTGACCCAGGAAACCCTACGTTAAAATGACGAAAGAAACTGCGAATCGGTAGAGCTCAGCACAGCTCCAGACCGAGACAGGCTCCTGTGAGGCGATCGGAGGGGCGGCCACCAGGAGGGCCTGTCTCTGGTCTAGGCTGGGAGGGCAGGACTCTGTCCAGTGAATTGAGGAAGCTGGGAAATGTTTGTTCAATTAAATATTTCAGCTGTCAGCCGGGATACCTGAAATTCCTCCTAAGAATCCAGATCTGGATTTCACACCTTCCCTCCCACGTGTGTGCTCACCTCAGGGCCGTATCATACCTTCATTCCCACGTGTGTGCTCACCTCACACCTTCCCTCCCACGTGTCTGCTCACCTCACACCTTCCCTCCCACGTGTGTGCTCACCTCAGGGCCGTATCATACCTTCGCTCCCGTGTGTCTGCTCACCTCAGGGCCGTATCATACCTTCGCTCCCGTGTGTCTGCTCACCTCAGGGCCGTATACCCCAGAAACCACTGTGCACCTTTGGAGTTTGCCTCGTGAGTTAATGCATTCATTTTCCCCAGCATTGGACAGCAAGCCAAAAGCAGTATCCTGCTGGCATGGAAAATGAAGGAAATAAACTTTACTGTGGGGAGAAACCCAGGAAAGAAAAAACAGGGGCACAACCCTTCAGAAAACCAGACCCTGGGAAAGCGAAAGCCCCCGGGCACACGGAACATCTGGAAAGTGGCTGTGAAAGCACCAAGGGGAGAGAAAGCAAGAAGGGGGGCTGCAGGGGCTCCCAAGAACCTCCCTAGACCCCAGCCCTCTGTTCTCACTGCCTGCCCCTCTCGCACCACTCACGGGTGCTCCTGGATGAAGCTGCAGGCTCCAAGACCTCATCTGAGTCCCACTTAACTGGGCCTTATGCAAGTCACAGGGCCCCCAAGACTGTTAAAATGCCTATCAAGTAAAGATCAGCATTAATTATGACGCAACGAAGGCAGTTGACACCTATGGAACCACGGTGTGCTTGAGCTGGTGGAGACTCATGGGGCTGCAAACCCAGGATCTGCCCTTGCCTTATCAGCTGGAAAACTGTGTTTGCACAGGCAACATGGAGAAGGGCTCTGGGCCCTGCTGATGGTTAAATAGGGGATGAAAATGAAGGATTCTTCCTTTTCCATGACAGTTCCAACCATGAACCTGTGTTCGAAGGGCCAGTCCACCTGCGGCCACCTCTGAAGGCGGCATAGCCCAAATGCACACACCCTGAGAGGAGTGGCTCATTCAAGGTCAAGACAAATGTGGGCGCAGAGCCCCAACCAAGGCTCTTAGCCAGTGACCTCCAGCTGCTGATGGGGGCCTTCTCCGGAATCGAGGGCATGGTCCTACTGCAGAGCCCTGGCCTCCTGCACCCTGCCTGTGCCTCAGCCTCCCAGAGCTCATCTGTCACTGAATTCTAGCCCCAGTGCGCATGTCCAGCCTGGAGCTTTGCCTCTCCTGAGACAGCCTCACCTGCCCCTCTATCTGCCTGTAAGCTCCCTAGAGCAGGATAAGCCATTTGTCATTTCAATGGGATATGCACATTCAGATATTAGAGGCCTCTAATTTACTGGGGTTCCAGGATGAGAGACCCAGGAAATCATTACTGCTTGGTTCTATGAGGCCCTTTAGCGTAACCCCAGAGAAAGCCTCGGCGACCTCATCGGGTGCAGGTGACTCTGCCCCTCCTTCCTGCTGGCTGCCGGCGGGAGGTCCCTGTGTGTTTTGCTTCCATTCGGCAGGCCCTGTGCCCCCCCACACACAGGCAGGCCTGGCTTCCTCTTGGTCACCCCGTGGCCTGCTTCTCACCTCTGCGGGCTCAGTACCAGCGTGTGATGGAGTGTGGCCCATCTCCCGCGGGTGCTGGCGGATCGCAGGAGGTTCCAGGCCCACTGTGCATGGCCCCTGCACCTGCTCCTCAGTCCTCTGCTCCTAAATTTTCTTGTTTTCTCCATATCGGAAAGTGGGGTCTTGCTATACCAGGTAATCTGAGCCCCCGCCAGCACTTGCTGTCACTTGCTTTAAGACAGTCACACGGTGCGTGGGATGCCCTCTGAAGTTTCCATGACAGGCAGCGATCGCCACGGTCCCCAAGACCCGGCGTGGGAACCAGAATTCTGGTCTAGAGGAGACAGAGTTGTGTAGCCAGGAAGCAGCCTGGGAATCAGAACCAAAGAAAAATATCCCAAAATAAAGAGGAGAAGTCCTGTGTGTGGGGGCGGGGGTGGGGGGAGGGGCTGGGTAACAGGAGAGCCCAGTGCATGGAAGCCCAGAGTGCTGTTGTCCCTGCCTATGAAGGCAGCTCACAGAGCATCGGGTCATGCAATGTGACCCACGGCTGGCCAAGGCCGCGGGCCCCTCAGGCCGGTCAGGGGACACGGAGGCCTGGGAGTTTCTCGGGAACTGTGATCTGGAGTAGCTTGCAGGAGACCAACTCATTAGATGAAGATGATGCTTCAGCTCGTATTTCCCAAAAAGCAGAGTCCGGGGCCACGGCTTACGTGCGTTGCCTCACTAAGGAGCACAGTCTCCAGCCCACGCGAAGTGAAGTGGGCAGGAGCTGGGCCACACACACGTGTCACGGAGCTGACGGACGGATGTCATGGCTGAGGTGTACCCGGGGCCATCGCTGACACGCCACACAAACCTCACCTCGAGACCAGTCTCAGCAGGGAAAAGGTGAGACAGTAACCCCTCGTCTGCCTCAAGCTGGTATCTTCCCCAGGGCACATACTTCCCTCACACTTCCAGATGGCCCCGTGGGCTCCACTCGGGTCTCAGGGCACTTTTCTTTCTTACCTAGACTCCCCGGGGCCAGCCCGGATGCGAGGTGCCGTGGACTCGTGCCCCCGAGGTGGACCTGCGTGCTTGCAGTGTTGGCCCCACAGCCACGACTGGGCTGGAGCAGAAGGTAAATCGGGCCCAGAGACAGGAGGGGGAGAACGCAGCCTCCTCAGAGGAGCCTGCAGTGGCATCGCTGTGCTGAGGACCCCCAGCCCTGCAGGGTCGGCCTCCGCCCCACGACGGCCCCACCAGGCCCAGGGCCGGAGTCACCCCTGCTGCCTCGGCCACCACGGGAGGAGGGACTCATGTTTTCCATCTGAACTCACCCCTCAGCCGCCTGCATGGCCGGGAGGAGAGGAATCAAGGTCCTGGAGACTCCCGGAGGTTGTGGCTTTGAAGTAAGCAACACGCCTCCTCCCGGACCTGCCTCCTTGAGGTCTGCAGCATTTAAATACTATAAGGATCACTGGGGTTTCTTTTTCAATCTGTCCAGAGGAAATAAGTAGATTAAGAATTAGCCACGGGGAAACAACAAAGCCTGGGGACAAAGCCGGCGCCAGATGGGAGGTGGCCGGGTCCTCTGGGAGCCACTCGGATTCACTGTGTCCCGTCGGCTCCCGAAGCGGCACCCGGGGGCGTTGGGAGAGACCCACCTCCTCTTCTGCTGCCAGAGCCCGAAGGCACAGCCGGGAACGTGCTACCAGCCGCCCGTCCCCAGGGCCCTGCGTGGAGAGGGGGGTGCTTGGGCAGGGGTTGCCCTGGGCTCCAGCAGGCCCGCGGTAGGCCCTGTTCTAATTCAGTTTGTGCCCATATCGGGCACGTTTTAAGCTCTTTTTCTGTGGTGAGGGAGCTCACAGGCTTCCTGAGGAGACGAGCTCTCCACTGAAATTCCGTCTAAGCATCTGAGCTTCACTCACCGCCCCACCCCCCCCGGGAGGGAGCCTGACGGAATCACGGTTTTGTTCTCGTTCCAGCACGAGCCATAGGACAGAGATTCGTGTGTTAACACTCACTCTGACGCTGAAAGAAAGGAGTGATTATTCCCCTTTTACAGAGGAGGAAACTGAGTCTCAGGGGTGTTAACTGCGTGGCCAGCAGTCAAAGAGCCGAGGGGGATGGAGACGGGATGTGCGGCCGGTGGGGCTTCCCGGGGCTTGAACTACAGACACCGCATCCCTGAGGGAGGATTTCACATGACCTGCCTGTGGAAAGAAAGAGTCAAGCTGTTTATCTGTTCTTCAAGTAGGTATCCACCCACGGTTACAATGGAGAGGGTTTATCTTCACGCTTTTTTAAAAAATCGGCTTTAAAGAGCAACCAACAGATTTGGCTCAGGGCAGTAACCGAGGGCAAACGCGTTGCTGGCAGGGAGTGCAGCTGCGGGAGCATTTTGGTGCGTTTATGTTCAAGGGTTTGACTTTTTAATTTTCTTTTTCAAAGCAAAAGTAGCTTCTAATTTTTCATCTTAGTGTGTCCAGCGCATCAGTTCCTCTTGTGCCCGTGTATACTCAGCAAAGTTTAAATGCAGCTGCCCTGGCCCTCGGGGATCCGCAGATTCTGGGTGAACGATGGTGAGGGGTCCTCAGGCCAGACAGCAGCAGTAACTTCTCCCAGGTGCTTCTCACTGTCTGCCTGGACTCAACGCTGTCAGCTCTAATTGACCCTTTAAATGGTGTGGTGCTGGGGGGTGTGTGTGTGTGTGTGTGTGTGGGTGTGTCTGTGTGTGTGTCTGTGGGTGTGTCTGTGTGTGTGTGGGTGTGTGTGTGTCTGTGTGTGTGTCTGTGTGTGTGTCTGTGTGTGTGTGTGTGTCTGTGTGTGTGTCTGTGTGTGTGTGTGTGTCTGTGTGTGTGTCTGTGTGTGTGGGTGTGTGTGTGGGTGTGTGTGTCTGTGGGTGTGTCTGTGTGTGTGTGTGTGTGTGTGTGTGTGGGTGTGTCTGTGTGTGTGTCTGTGGGTGTGTCTGTGTGTGTGTCTGTGTGTGTGTGTGTCTGTGTCTGTGTGTGTCTGTGTGTGTGTGTGTGTCTGTGTGTGTGTGTGTGTCTGTGTGTGTGTCTGTGTGTGTGTCTGTGTGTGTGTCTGTGTGTGTGTGTGTGTCTGTGTGTGTGTCTGTGTGTGTGTGTGTGTGTGGGTGTGTGTGTCTGTGGGTGTGTCTGTGTGTGTGTGTGTGTGTGTGGGTGTGTCTGTGTGTGTGTCTGTGGGTGTGTCTGTGTGTGTGTCTGTGTGTGTGTGTGTCTGTGTCTGTGTGTGTCTGTGGGTGTGTCTGTGTGTCTGTGTGTGTGTGTGTGTCTGTGTGTGTGTCTGTGTGTGTGTCTGTGTGTGTGTCTGTGTGTGTGTGTGTGTCTGTGTGTGTGTCTGTGTGTGTGTGTGTGTGTGTGGGTGTGTGTGTCTGTGGGTGTGTCTGTGTGTGTGTGTGTGTGTGTGTGTGGGTGTGTCTGTGTGTGTGTCTGTGGGTGTGTCTGTGTGTGTGTCTGTGTGTGTGTGTGTCTGTGTCTGTGTGTGTCTGTGTGTGTGTGTGTGTGTCTGTGTGTGTGTGTGTCTGTGTCTGTGTGTGTCTGTGTGTGGGTGTGTGTGTCTGTGTCTGTGTGTCTGTGTGTGTGTGTGTGTGTGTCTGTGTGTGTGTGTGTGTGTGTGTCTGTGGGTGTGTGTGTGTGTCTGTGTGTGTGTGTGTGTGTGTGAGAGAGAGAGACAGAGAGAGACAGAGGCAGACAGAGCACGTGCAAAGGACTTTCTTCTCCTTTGAATGACCAGGTGACCTCAGCTGCGGCCGGGTGAGGAGCTGCTTCTCTTCTGTCCCGTGAGCGTCTCCCGGGTATTTTGCCAGCCTCATCCTTTCTGTGATCACAGATGGAATTTCTACGTTTCTGACACCAGCCCGACAGCAATTTAATTCTCACAAGGTATTTCCCGAGATTGCTGGTGCCCAATTCCTGAGCCTCCCTGGACACAGAGCAGCACCCGGGCACAGTAGTTGGCATGACGAGACCACAGGATGCCAGGACTGGGAGTGACGTCGGAGACAATAACCCACACCCCAGCCTTGAATCCTGAAAGAAGTTTGCTCGTGGGGAAATTAGGGCCAGGCGTGTGCAGTGGCTCTGCCAGTCATGCCTTGTCCTTCCTCCATCCAGCAGGCCCTTCTCAGGAGTGTGATAGAGGCAGAGGCAGAGCGGAACGGGTGAGTTTTCCGCACTGCTGAGCTGCCCGGGTGCGAGGCTGGCGGGGAGCTTGGGACGCACGGGAGGGCCCTACACCCACCTCGTGTGAGCTCCGAAGCCCAGGAGCAGAGAGGAGGGTGGAGCAGCACTGTCCCTCCCGCACAGGGATATACTTAACGTGTGTTCCCATAGCTACACTCACAAAATGCCACAGAGGCTTCCAAAACCCATCTGTTTGGAATGTATCCAGGGTTTACACTGAAAATACCAAAATCCTTAAAGACTTCAGCCTCACAAGAGGCTGGTGATTTGTAAGTTTGCATCCCGCATGCGATCTGGACGCCATGTTCCCAGCTCAGGGAGACGTTACAAGTTCCCCCTAAACCCACTGCTCTGAGCAGACTGAGCAGCCAGTCCTGCTCCTCAGGCGCCCGAGGCCTCGTGCAGCGAACTGGATTCAGGCCCACACTCATCCTCAGGTGCTGCCCCTGTGCTCATCCTGTCTCACAAGCAGCTCGGCCTCTCCCCAGTGCAGAGACCGCTTTTCTCCATTTGCTTTTCATCGCCCCACCCCACACTCCAGGTGGCACCAGCCTGTTCGGGCCCTGCTGATGCCCAATAAATGCCCGTGCCCAGCAGGCTCATGGTCCAACCATATGTAACCCCCATCTCCCCCACACCCAGTCCGTCCGCACCTGTCTCCCACCTGCAGGATCACAGCTCACATGCGGCAGCTCGGTCCCTCGGCGCTCACACAGGAGCCCTCCTGTGCGGACAGCAGCACCAGCACCGGCCTGTGGGGGCTTTGGCAGCCCATCCGGGGTTGGGTGTGGTCACGTGGGAAGGAAGGACGGGGGCAGGAGGCCGAGAAGGACGAGCACATCTGAGGCAAGCAGGAAAATGTTGAGCCTCTGAGTCATGACCTCAGGCCCCCCTCCAGCTTTCACGGCCCCACATGACCTCCCTGGGACCTGAAATCCGGCATCCAACAGACAATGCGGTTCTCAGCTCTCAGATCTCCCGGCTCCAATCAGAATTCAGCTCTGAGGCTCAGCGTTTATCATGTAATCTTTCCAGCGAGCACGAAGCAAAGCAGTGCTGACCAACTCCACTTCCCCAAACACATTTCTGTTTGTGTATTTACCTGTGAGTGATGCAGAAAGCACGAGTGTTAATGCCGCCCTCTGCTTGGGCCACACTTGGTCGTGCCATCGTAGCCACCAGGTGCCTTCCTGTCCTCCAGATGGCAGGGCCACAGGAAGCACCTGCAGGGCCCCCAGCAGAGGCAGGGCCCAGACTCAGGGGTGCGGCCACAGTGCAGTTCCCACCGATTCAAACACATGAGAGCATCACTGTAAAAGTAACACCTCCCAGCCTCAGCATGGACCTGCTCCCATCACACTGTCTTATCTGCCAGAACCTGCGTCCAGTGACGCCAAGCCAGAGGCTGCCGCCAGGTGACGGAGCCGTTCACCACCACAGGGCAGCAAGACCACTGCCGCCTCCCACAGAAAAACCCATCCTCTGTGTAGCTACAGGGGCTGACTTTGTTCCCAGCCCTGCCGAGCACTTGTAAATCAACACCGAGGATTCGATGACCTGCTCACGCTTGACTTAGTCAGTGCGTGTTGCCACGTGCCTCACACTGTCTCAGCAAACCCTCAGAACCACCTAAGACACCCAGAAATGCAGGCTCCCGGGGTGAGGGAACTTACGCAGTCTCTCAGCTGGTGGGAGGCAGGGCTGTGAACCGAACGCAGTTCTCTCTAAAAGGCAGAGCGTTTCCCCTCCACACCTTGGCTCACTTTGTGATTTATCAATGAGGCACAATCTTATCTTAAAATAGTAATCTGCGCTGTGTTCTAATTTTTTTTCCTCCCCACCCCACCCACCTATTCAGGCAGAGTCAGACCCTTTCCTGGTTATCATTCAATGGCTGGTTTTCTTCTCAACATAAAAAGCAAAAGAAGGTTGTCATTAATTACTATTCCTGTCCATTGTAAAAGATGCTACCAACTTAAGAAATGCTTCTCAGTGCCTAGGTCGGGAGAAAGAGGGGGAGATGTGGAGAACAGGTGGTGGCTGAGAAGACAGACTGGGAGGACAGACATGGAGGCACGCAGCCGGAACAGCTGGTCTCGCCCCGGGGAGACGTCTAAGGAAGGTGGGTGTGGAGCGGAGAATGCTCCCCCCAGTGCCAGCTCTAGAAAGACACCCAAACCCCCAGCACTGAAGGGCTGCGTGGACTGAGATGTGCGCCCTCTCTGCAGAGACCAACAGATGACCCGGGGCTGGAAGGCCCCCAGGCTTTGGCACAACATACCCCATGGGGAGCTTTACGTCACTGAGAGGAGCCATGAAAATGAATGAGGTTGGAATTTCAGCCAGCCCAGTAGAAAGGAACTAATCGCAAAAGTTCAGGTGATTTTTTAAAAAATGCTGAGTTTCTTGTTGCCTTAGTGCAAGGTTTTATCTGCTTATTTAATCCTGATGGAAGCACCTTGCATGAGCGAGCCCAGCCTCGCCTGTACCCTCTGGAGCACCTGGACTCTATTTTGCTTATCTTCCCTTACCGGAATCTAAAGGCATCAGGCAGGTTGCCTGTTTTCCATCCAGATGTGCTGTCTCCTCTGTGCTGAACTGGATGGACGGGGAAACCACGGTGTGAGGAGAGCTGCGCCTGAACTCGCAGGAGGGTGGGGAGGCAGTGTAAGGTGGGTTGAGGTGTAGCATAAGCAGCCCTTCAGATCTACCTAATGCCTGGCAAGAAATGGGCATCACCAGGACAAACGGCACGGACATACCGGCGGGCACTGGCTTTGAAACAAAGGTACAGCCCTGTGATTTCCGTAGCAAGGAGTCTAGGACACTAGGCTGGAATCATAGCACGCCGTGGTCAAGGTAAGGAGGAGGAGTAACACTCTGTTAACTTCCATCAGAGGTTACCCAGTCACCTCAGAGCATCTGCCCGTGTCCTGCAGAGCTCCAGGAAGGACAGACACGTAACTTCACTCAGAATTACTTCTAGTTTATAGCAACCCTGCTATGGTTGCACAACCCTCCTGTTGCTCTTTCTGAAGTCTGGCTGAAATCGGGGTATGGCTGCAGCGTTGTCTGCTGTCAGGAATTCAGCACAACCGTGGAAATATATAAAACCAGCGTGGTGGATGCACATTTAGGAAAACTGCCCCGAAGTCAGAGGCGACGAACCAGACGTACCCTCAGCAACATGAGCGATGGGGTAAAAAGGAAAAAAATAAGAAAAGGCAACACATGATCCGAAGGACAGCACCCCTGAGGACTATTAATAAATAAATGGAGACAGGCGTCAGCAGGATGGCGGATTAGGAAGCTCCAGCCCCTTCAGCTTTCACAGAAACACTAAATAAACCACACGGGACGGGCTAAAAAAATTTTATGGGAGCTCTGGAAATCATGAGACACTTTTGATTTAAAGACATATGAGTTGAAAGTGAAAGTATAAAAAAGGATAATTTATATGAATAATAACCAAAATAGAGCAGGGGTATCACACTAATGTCAGGCAAAATAAACTTCAAGTCAAAAACGGATACGAAAGATGAAGGACAAAAGGCATCATAGGCCCAAAGGGTCAATTCACCAAGAAGATAAACACTTACAAATATTCATGCACCAAGCATCAGAGCCCCTAGTCATGTGAAGCACACGCTGGCATCACTGAAGGGAGGAATAGACAGCTCTGCAATGGGAATAGGAGGCTGCAATGCCTCTCTCTCTCTCGCTCTCTCTCTATATATATATATACACACACACATATATATAATATCTCTATCATATATATAGTATATAGATGTACATATGATATATATACATACAGATATATATATGTCACTCATAGATCAAACAACCAGACAGGCATGCATTGAACACAGAGGGCTGAACAACACCGTAGACCCACCAGACCCCACAGACACGTA